>NC_135498.1:178193856-178461356 GCF_052857255.1 Amblyomma americanum | reverse complement strand
TGAGGAACTGGAAAATGTAGAGAAGTGTGCTCCTAATATGTGCGCCTGCTCATCAATACTTTTTTCGACACCAGGGATGTCATAAAATGAATTGTGAATAGGGAGAAGCTGCCATTGAGTTTACGAACTTGCTCCCGCAATTTTTTCCACGTGATTGCGCTATTTACGGACGATACATAGTTCTGCCAAGATGTTTTCTCAGCTCCGTGACGCATGTGTCCTGATTTTGCTCTCGCCTTTTTAAAATTGATGACATTTTCTTGTGCTTGGTATCGTCGGAATATTCTCAAGGCTTATTTTGTTTCCTTTTTGCTTGTTTACATTCTTTCGTACACCAAACCTTGTGCTTTTGTCGTACCACTCTCGAAGACTGAGAAGTCGCTAGGCGAGAGGTAGCTATGATACAGGTTCTGAATATTTCATTGAGTTTGTTGACGCTGAGGTTATTGCAAAATATCTTACCAGGCTAGCTTTTTCTCGAAAGATTGACTAGTCGGTTAAGTGTAGCTTCCAATTGAGAGATTTGCTTGGGATGATTTAAGGTGATGATGGTATGGTATGGCATGGTATGGCATGGTATGGTAGGTGAGAATGGTATGACCAGAAAGTGGTCACTTCAATAACTTTTGTCCAGGACATCACAATTATAATCTCTAAAAACTGATGGTGAACTAAAAGATAAATCTAAGAGGCTAATTTTTCCAGTGCTAGGGTAGCAGTGCGTGTGGTTTCCTGTATTCACCAATCCTATACCGTTGCACAGTATAAAATCTTCTAACATGCGAACCCTAGTGTCGGTTTGTTTAGTTCTAGAAAAGGACGAGTGGGCAATAAAATATCTGATCAAAAGATATGATTCTGGTAGTTGTTTCAAAAGTGCTTCCATGTCGTCAAGTGTTACTTTTACATGTAGTTCAAGAGGAATGGAACCTACTGTGGTGGTTTTAAAATGAAGAACACTGGCTGCAACAAGTTAATATTTATTTTTCAGTTTGACTTCGCGATCTGCAACACTACTCTGAACAACAATAGCAGCACCTCCAGGTAGTCTACATGCTTGCTCTAGGTCGCAACGAAATACTTTATACTATTTCGGAACGTTTTTGCGTTGCAGTCCTAAAATGGTCTCTTGTAAACAGAAAACGACCTGGGAAAGTGAACTTTAAACAACTGTTACAGCACTGTAGTTTTTTATGAGTCCTCTACAGTTCCATTGGATTAAAAATGCCACCTTTGTTGTCTTTTTTTAAAGGCCGCGGAGTAACCTGTTTCTGGCTTGTCGAGTCCCGTTAATCTGGCCTTTTCTTGGCTTTAACTTCAAAGCTGGAGTGAGCTGTGCCGCCCGAGCGGGACTGACGTTCAAGGGTTGACATCCATCCCCTCTGAGGAGTTGCTGGAAGCCAGCGAGGAAACCGCGCGTGTGTTGGTTTCAGGCCTCCCACAACGAGGAGTAGCCTGGTTGTCCGCCGGCTCGAGGGACGGCCGGACCTCCTTGGGAGATGATAGGGCAGCTTTCGCTGTCCCGTCCAGGGGCGTGGATGGACCTGCCTGTGTCCCGCTAAACGGGGCTTTGGCAGGCGCCGGATTTCGGTCTGATGCTCCGTTCCTGCGCGCCATATCCGCGAAGATTGCCCTGGCTAGGAAGGCGAATTGATTAGATAGTGAAAATCGTTTACGTGCTTTGAATGAAATGTTTTTCTTTGTTTTCAATGTTAATATTTTGTTTTCCATCTTCCATGATAGGCAAAGCCTAGAATTCGCTAGGTTCGCCTTCGCGGTTTGCGCAGTGTGATGATGCTTCACAGTTCGCGGATTTATGTTCTCTTGAGGCATATTTTACGCATGTTTGGCGGCAGCGGAGATTTTAGGAGTCAAGGTCAAACCTGTGGTAATTAAAACACCGACAGTGGTTCGGAATGTAAACGCGGAAATAATTCTTTGGTTGCTATTTTTGGTCATCTTTTCTGATTTTTTTTGGTGCACCTTTACGACATTTTAATCAGTACCTCCTTCTAACGTCTTTTTCTGTGAGCAGGAGAAAATTATTTTCAGAAATTACACTTCTAACTGTATTTAAGGATTGGTGCGCGGTAATAGAAACTGCAACGTCTCCAAAAGATACAATGTTTGGGAGTTTGGCATGTTGCGTGCTATTGTTGATTTCAAGCAGTAGGCCACCTGTTAGTTTTGTTGCCCTGTAGCCGGGGTCGAGAGAATCTGTCAGACTCTTACCAACTATGAACGAGGATATACTTCTGGTTTCTTGCCCTGTTATTTCACTGACAATCAAATGATATTTTGGAGACGTCTTTTTCTTGTGAAGAACTGAGCTGATACACCGGTCCGCCTTCTTTTGTGAGGGCGATCGTTTTGTGGGAAAGGGGGAGCCATAAAAATATGTATTGTTCGACCATGATGCCAGCCATGCATCATGGAGCCCAACTAGTGGACGGCATAGGAACATGCTAAGTCCTGCCGACGTCAGCAGTACACAAGGGCTGTAAGCAAACATGGGGCAACTCAGGGTTGTTACGCAACACAAGATTATCCCTAGCCACCTATGAAAAGTAAAAAAATGAAGAAGAGAGGAGGAGACAGAAAAGTTGTGAGAGAAATTAGAGGAAGGTGAAAGGTGGAGGGGGATATGAAAAGACGGCTGCCAATTTCCCCCGGTCGGGTCAGGCCGGAGGTGTCATTCGGAAGCTGGGGCGGCATCGGCTCAGCCATTAGGATCCTTTCCTTCGGACATGGCTGAGCCACGCGCGGCTAATCGTGGGTGCTCGGGTCCGTGGTGACGCGCTGGTCACCATCATCTCCCTGCAGATGCTCGGGAACCCGTGGTTTAGCAACTAACCAACATCTGCACGCTGCAGATACCCTTCGGGGCTTGAAGTGGGATTCTTCGACCTGCCACATGAACGGCACGAGAGACGTGCGGTTTTATTTCCTCCACGTCAATGCCCTTAAGCACATGCAACAATGGAGGCCTGGGGTACCTCACAACGTAGCCCTAATTTGTAACATGGCTTATAAAAAGAGCGTTTTCTTCTGCAATGCACCACTTCACCTCTGCGTAAAGTTGTATTTTATTCATACGGGTGTGCTTGGTGTGCGGATGCGCATCATCGCAATGCTTTTTTCTGGAGAGAGGCGCATGAGGGTTTCTCGAAGTGTAGTGCACCAGCCCAGTAGCCTTGCTCGAAACCAGGCCTTGTCATGTTTAGCTGCTACAAGCAGCTTTCGTCGAACATCTTATAGGTGGGATTGAAACCACACAGTAGCTCAAACACATAATCGCAACATGGGTGGGGTATACGAAGTTCGTGATCTGTGACCCACATGCTACACCCGACACCTGCAAGAGAAAAAGACACGTCCATTTTTTCTCGATACTTTAAATGTCAAAAAAGTGAGAAAAATCAAATTCCAAACATGCCTGTGAGCGATAAAAAAATTACGTTTGGGATAAACGTGGCTTTTACAGACACAGTTAGGCTTCGACTGTAAGTTATATCACCAACTCACCCAATCTTTTTCTGCGCAGCATGTGATAGTGCTTTTTTAAAGCTAA
This sequence comes from Amblyomma americanum, assembly GCF_052857255.1. Taxonomy (NCBI): domain Eukaryota; kingdom Metazoa; phylum Arthropoda; class Arachnida; order Ixodida; family Ixodidae; genus Amblyomma; species Amblyomma americanum. Next base: position 178,457,785 of record NC_135498.1, on the reverse strand, counting down.
CTTGAATAACAGAAACCTTTTCTATTCCACCTTGGGGGATTCCCCTAAAACATTTGATCAAAACTTTTCACCTGTTTGCAAAAACGTAATGCAGTATTTTCTTGCGATGTTATTTTCTGTTCATGCTTCAATACCACTACACGATACAATGTTTATAAATGACTTACCTTGTGACATCCCTTGTAACCTACGTCTTTATGCTGATGACTGCGTGTTATACAAAATTATAAGCCTTGATGACCACTTACACCTTCAGAAATCATTGTCAGAATTTAGCTCTTCTTGCAACATATGCCAAATGACGATTAACATCCGCAAAACCGTTGTTATTACTTTCACTAATACAACGGCACCTTCCGTGTTTACTTACTAAATTAAAAATACCCCCTCCAGAGCGTTAATCAATGCAAATACCTTGGTCTTCTCTTTACACCCAACATGTCGTGGTCTAAACAAGTAGAATTAATAACCTCAAAGGCACTTAAAAAGTAAGGATACCTGCGTCGCGCAATAAAAGCTGCTCCTAGAGATACGAAACCGTTAATGTATCAATCGCTAATCCGTCCGCTACTTGAATACGCCTCTCCTGTCTGAAACCCTCATAAACAACGCAAAATTACACATACGAGGCAGTCCAGAAAAAATGCACTCGTTTCATATACCACATGTTTGGTAGGGATTTCTCGCCTACCACAGCACTTTCATCATTTGGCCTGCAACTGCTCTCAGCACGACGAAGGGCTGAGACTTTAAAATTTCTGCATTGTATTATTGACTCTCCGTGCCGGACCTCTGCAAATGATTATGTAATCTCAGCTATACCATTTAAGCTAGAAGTGACCACAGCCTAAACATCACTCCTTATTTTGCCCGCACGGACACTTTTAAGTAGAGTTTCTTTCCTCGTGTAATCGAATGCTGGAATTCTTTACGTGGTTGTACGCGCTCTACTCCCTTAAAACTGTTTTCAGAGGCTATTCAATAGTTTTGCATTTCTTGCATTTGTTTTTTGTACTAATATTGTCTCTGCTGTTTGCCACTGTTGTGCTCCTTATTTCTCTACATTGTTTTGTTTAGACCCGCCCCTGCAATATCCTAGGAGGGCTGCAGTATGTACAAATAAATAATAAAACAAATAAACATATACGCACATAAACAACTATCCTTTTTGTCTTTCCCAACGGCGCCCATGTGATGAAAGTAGCTCTACTGCAATGACTTTTGGTGTTGTGCAGCTATGTTATGTTCTGAGCTAATATTCTAAGTGGGCAGATCTGGTAAATTTATAGCACATGCGCGTTCCCGCGGTTCATTGGTCATAATTACGGACGCAATGTAGAGGCACGCGGCAGTCGGCACTTTAAAGAATGTGCTGTCTGTGGTCCTGGCCTTTAGGTGGCCAAAATCCGTATGGGCTGGAAGCGGGCGCTTTCATCAGCGGAGTGTGAAGGGGTGCAAAGCTAGCTCTCACTGCCACTGGTCTTCACTTGGGGGCCTAGTGACGGTCAGTTGTCACTGCCACTTCGTAAGTTCGCAGGGCACAAGGTATGGGAGGTTTTGATCTGCGCTGCAAATGTCTTAGCAGAGCCTGCTAAATTTGACCTTTAAAATGACAGCATACAGCATACTTAGGCAGACAGTAAATTCATTGTTGTATATTGCTAATTTTAGGTGGTTGTTAGGGTAATACAGGCATTCCGGCTTCAACTATGTTAGATTTATATGTGTGTAATTATGCTGTCGATGTGTAAACTAAATGTCCCCCAACGATTGAGCTTTTGGGGCTGTATGTTAGCTGCGCACTCATCAACATAACCAGGATGCCTCCTGGATATCAGCATTGTGGTTACAACCACGCGTTCAGCTTGACTACAGGACAGGTGCATGCTACACCACATAGGCTCGTTCTGTTCATTTACGATGATACTTGCTGCTCACAAGACAGAAGCGAATGTGGCTGATCAGCGCTAAAGAAATAGTTTGTGCCAGCGAATCGTAGAGGCTCAGCGAAATGCAAGTCACATAACAAGTTTATCAGAAACGACTTTCAGGTCGAAAGTGCCCGGAAGTGCGATATAATAGACAAGAACAGACAGGTACTGTGCCTCTATGGAATCGCTTAAGCCCCAAGCTCCTAGCACCAGTTTTACCGACGCCTCAAGTACACCGGAATTCTCTTGCGGAGCAATAGTTAGGCGGCTCGACGGGAGTTGCACATAGATAGAAAGTCGAAGTAGCTCCACATTGGCAGGGCCGCGGTGGCGATTCAGTTAAAGAAATTTATGGCTTGCGAGCGTTTTGGGTCACAAACAGCAAGGAACGGCGTTTAGCGAAACGAAGACGAAACCACGAGCGCCGACTTTCAACTGACGATTTTATTACACACACAAGTCATTTCCAACTTTGCCACCCTTATTCAAAACCAAACATAACAACAACAAAGATAAAAACCGGAAAACAGCCCAAGAAATGTGGTAAATATATGTGTGTGCAATGAACTCCTCAGTTGAATTGCAGCACTCGTTGTGCCTTTTACGTTTCATTCCTGGTCTTTCTGTGCATGGATTGTAACAATGTATCGCAACATTCTCGAACAGCTGCCAGTTATGAGTGCTTTGTAATCTGTGAAACTGACAGAATTCTTGACCCAGATATATCAAAGCACGTCTTTGTGCTCTTTCTGTAGAGCGCTCTTTAAACCGCATTCATGATATAACGGAATAGAACCGGGCGCATTGTGTTTGGCTGAGTGTGCATCCAGGCGCAACGTGCACAGAGTGAGAGAGTTAAATCACATTTCCCCTTTTCATAAGCAAACCTTGCATTCCAAATACATTCAATGTTCTGCGTGCCTCGCCTTCGTTCCCCCTAAATAGGCTCAGCGCATTAGTAGTCACAGCAAACATCATGATTTGCAGTCTCAATTTAGCATCGATGAATTGCTTCTTTGCAAACAGCTTTACCAAGGATCTTCATTGTTTCAGAACTACCCATCAGTTTCGATACACCGTCTTATTTTTCTATTGTACTACTAATAAAAGCACCGCACATTGGTACATGCCTATTAAAAAAAAGAATTCGACCTCCAAAGTGCGTCGTAGTGATCACCATGTATCTTAGTGCGGTAAATGAGTTCTTTTTAGGATTAATGAGCACTGCTGAGAAACAGCCAACAGATTTAGGTTCATTGATGTTCTCCGGCAAAAAATACCTCCATATAACATAGGACGAAACAATCGCAAACCAAAACTTCGCGCAATCAGTTGACTTTAACTGTCCCCGCCCTGTTTTCCACGAATGTTCTCACTGAAAACTTCGATCACTTTTTCACGTTTTTACCACCAAACGCAGCCAAAATTAGAGACTCCGTATTCATTGATTCTGCTGCGCGCTGCGGTCAAATGGCTGGCTTCCTGCGAAAGCGCCTGAAGATACGTAGCGCGGATGCACTCGGCATTTAATGGACTGCTTACTCGATTTTCATCAGAAGCATCGTTCACTACGTACGTACCATTATTGATGTAGCTGTGGCGGATCACTTTACACGAGTGGCAGTCTCGGTACGCTATTGTGAGGTTGATGTTCTTGTCTGGAGCTAAAAGAGAAAATTGCATGCTCTTAAATCCGAAATTCAGGAGCGAAAAATTCTCTAGTTTAAAGCCCAGAAAACCCCATCTTCCATATGCACTCCACAACTGATTTCCTAGCTTTTTAAACTGCAATATTTCCTCAAATGCATATCAACGTTTATACTAATAGCCAAACACATACTGCTGCGATTGTAAATATTTTCTAGGGTGTTAATGTTGAACGTAAATAAAGAGACGAAAAACAAGTTCTTTTGCACAAGAGGGTTCAATTCCTTGTTTGTGTGTTGAGAAAAGCGCAAAAAAATTACAGAAATCAATAATTTTGAAAGGAAAGGTATTTTGAAAGAAATAATGGTCCAAAACTTTACTTACAGGAACGCAGTTTGGTGCCTACGGGCAAAAGCTTAGTCGGGAGTAGTATTAAATCAGATAATTATTGGCGTATTGGATAACCATTGAGGCAGTACAGGACGACATGAGCTCAATATAATTTGGAGGGCGCGAAGCACACAGGAAAATTTTGTGCGAAGAACACCTGCATCAATCGCACTAATGCAGATGTCGAACTAATGTATTTAAACGCTTCCATAAAGAGAAGAGGAACTAGCATGGGCGGACAAAAACAGAAAATGAACCACTAGGTATGCTGGAAGCTAGAGCACAAAAAAAGGACTTTTGAACTCCGGGTCAGAAACACAGGGAGGGGCAACTGCATTGTTTAAATGGAGCAAAGAGCAGTCTTTGGGCCTGTACAGAAAACAGAAAAGCGAAATTGTCAAGGATTCGTTCTTTGTTAAGACAAGAGGCTGTTTGTGGCTAGATCAGGGTGTCTAATTTGGGAGCTACAAAAAGAAATTTAACCATGACACGTGTGCAATTTGTTCAAAATTATTAGAAACAGTTGAGGATATTTCGCTAAAATGTATATTTTGAACATATAAGCGAACACGTTTTGCTAGAATGTGGCATTATCTTTTCTGATTGCAGGGTTCAGCATAAACGAAGGTAATGTGAGTACATCTGCGGTAGAGAGAAGAAACGGCTCTAGTATTGAGAGCATAATAGCAGGGGAGCAGCCTAATTGAACTAGGCCATTATTAATTGCACAAAGAACGTAAGAATCGATGAAACTTTTATATCGAAGGGCTTATTTCTACATGGTATTATAGAATTATAAGTTGATAAGAGAGAGAGACAGAAGTGGTAGAGGAAGGACAGGGAGGTTAACCATAAGCATGTTCCAGTTGACTAAAAGCACAGAGGTTAAGGGGGGGGGGGGGGGCTTAAACGGCTGAGCCGAAGTAGAGAAAAGCGGTCCGTAGCCAGTACAGGAAGAAATACTGAGGAGAGTGAAGAAATACATTATATGCACCGAGATATCGTTACGAAGCGTGATGTGCTCTGAAGTTTTGCAAATTATCAAAAATCATGACTTCCACTGGCAGCGTTCCTTCTACTGTCTTGATTGACTACACACGCCGCTGTGCCTGCCGTTGCTATCGCGCTTCGGTAAACAAGCGCTTTTAGAGCCCATGCACTGTTGAGCCTCCAAGGAAGCTGTGTCGCCTGGATGCTTTTGACTAGCGAAAGATTCGTACCTTGAGCTTTGTTAGTGTTTGGGTGAGCGCCATGCAAGCTGAGGAAATATTGGACCTCTCGTGACTATCTTTTTCCAGGTTCTCAGGCGCAAAAAGTCATTAGTAGCATTTCTGTTACGAAGCACACTTCCATGAAACGTCACTAGATACCATTAGTGGAGACCACAGTCGATTCTTCTCGTGTTTTTGGGGCGCACCGAAGGCGCACTGCGGAGCTTCACTTTCTCCATCGAAAATAGAGAGGAGATAAAGGTAAATCTATATGTGTCTAGTCATTTCACTGCAGATATTTATGTACAGAAACAAAAAGGTTTTTTCCATTCACTTCCACTGAACCCTATCTTACGCTCCATGTCCACGCAAACTTTGACGTCACTTGCACACCCGACGACCGTTCGCTGCTACGCTTGCCTTCTCTTTGTGCGGACGCTGTCACCCTATAGAGGCGTATGTTATTTGCTGTCAGCGCTCTATGCTGTGTCCACGCTCGTTTCCTCTCCTTAGGTCTGATATCTTTAATTCGCGTTTCTCTCCTAGCTTATTATGGTCAACTTCTGAAGCTAAACGCCACCACTATCATTTTTCTTTACAAAGCTCACTGCGCGCAAATTAAATAAAGTGCAAGCATTTTGGTCTGATCACAGAATATACGCCTAGTTTTCAGTTCGGCACATCTTTTCTTTCATACCTGTTGCGCTCGCCTGTCGGACCAGTCAAAATGCTTAGCTTCGCTTTGTTCCTTAAAATGTTCTTTTTACATACGGTGCACACGCTATGTCAGCAAATGGCATTCACTTTCAAGTTCTCGCAGTAAAAAAAAGTTTGCTGATATTAACATTTCTGAGACAGTTTTTACACCGTTTTCATTAGTCATCACGGATGCTCCATGCTTTGATTTACGTTTCAGATCTTGGTCGGCCATTACGTGAGTCTGTCCTTACCACTAAAAGGCGTGAAGTTTAGTATGTTTTTTGCAGTGTAGCCAGGGGATGACATCAGCTTCAAAGAGGTGTTTCTGAAACGTAAAATATTGTTTATCTTTTAGAGACATATTTGAAGGCAACATAAAAGCACAAAAGCACTAAGCAAGAGAGCCTGGGACAACAATGTACCAATCCATGCTGTCTCACCGTGAATAAGGCAACGTGTTACAGTTTTTTGACGCAAACCATCCCATGTTACTTTCCAAAGTATTCCCCAACATACGTCAGAATTTGCGATGAAAAAATTTCCTAAATAGATATACCTCTTAATCACTTCGAATACCTTGCCAACATAGCGCCAAATGCTGGTCCTATCCCAGGCTCTCCAACACTGCCTTAGTTTTCGTGTTAAATCGTAGTCCCACCTTTCTGCTTTGAGAGTTTTCAGTCCGCAGTCATGCCATGCCATTCTTATTTGAGTAAATTAGCAAGTGATTTCCTCCATCGACGTAAGTTTCAGCTACTGACCAACTGCCGTCGATGACCAGCACCGTGAGAAGACTGCGTTTGACACTTCCAATGGGCTATACCAGTTTAAATTCAAGCTCTTTGGCTTGTGAAACGCCTGAGCAACATTACAAAGCATAATGGACGTTATTTTGCAAAGTTTTAAATGGTCCGCACGCCTCTGCATTTTACAAGACGTCATTGTGTTTTCAGCCACGTTTTTTTCTCACCTTGGAAAAAATATGAATCGCACTCACGACAACGAACAGGGAAGACCAAACAACACAAGCGCTTACTCGCAGCTTGGCGTTCATTCATGCAACGCACAAAAACAGAGAAAAACCACAAACAAAACAAAAACCTTCACTCAGGCGTATCAGGTTAAGTGTTCATGCAGGCGCATCAAGATAAGAAAACTGCTCTTCATGCAGAACCACCGTGGGGTCGGCATGAAAAGGAGTTTTCTCATCTTGGCGCGCCTACATAAACTCTTATTTTGATGCGCCTGCGTGAAGGCTTTTGATTTGTTTCTGGTTATTCTCTCTTTTTTGCGTTGCATAAATAAACGCCAAGTTGCTAGTAAGCGCTTGTGTTGTTTGGTCTTCCTGGTTCGTTGTCCTCAGTGCGCTTCATATTTTTTCCACGATCCTATACCAACTAGCTCAAATGTCGATACTTCTTCAGTTCATTTTCTTCTCACATTGTAGACCTTTCTAAAAAACTTTTCGTTCCTCCGCCATGAAGGACTGCAACAGAATTCCTCCAAATACTGTTTCTCGCGTGCTGAGATGAATATACTAGGCCATGTCTTTGACGCCGTGGGTGTTCCTCCCAATCCTGAAAAGATGCGAGCCTCATTCAAGCAAAGGCGTCAAATTTTTTGCGCCGTTGTTCGTAATTTCTTTGATTCGTTTAAGGCTTCGTCGGCATTGCTCACCCCCTCGTATGACTTCTTGAAAAGGATGTCGTTTTCTTTTGGTGACCCTCCCAAGTGCAAGCCTTCGCTAAGCTTGTCACATAGCTTACAAATGCACAGGCCATAGCACAGTTTGACGTAACAGCCCCTACTGAAGTACGTACTGAGGCCGGTGCGATCGCCTATTCCAGCCTTCTCCTGTCTCAATCTTAGAAGAATTACTTTATCACAGAACTAGAGTGTTTGGTCCTATTGCGAAATTTAGACCTTACCTCACGTCAGGGCATTCACAGCAGTCACCGACCATCATTCAATCTGTTGGCTTTTTTCTCTAAAAGATCCTACTGCTCGCATCGGTCGTTGGGCGTTAGGACTCCCAGAATACGACTACGCCTTGGTCTACAGGTCGGGACTGCCAAACAAGGATGCTGACTTCCTCTCTGGTTGTCTACTGACCTGGCAGGTACTCCTGAGAGTACACGCGTTATTGTCCTATTGGTGAAGAACAGCGCCAGGATACTTAGCTGCTCTTCGTCATAGATCGCTTAACAGGCGCCCCTATCGACCACAGACTGAACCGCTTTGCCCTCGTTTATGACATTTTATACCGTTGAAACATTCACCTCGTGTCACCTCACATCCTCCTCGTTGTTTATCTTAATGTAAGAATTTTTCGTCGTAGCACTTTTACCTTTTTTGACGAGCAACCTTACTGGTAAAACAAGGGCACTTGCATTCGCTCTTGCATAGCTCCTATTGTTTGGAGCATCTTTTTATCATTTATCAATCGCTGTTTACATGACCGTTTTAATCATTTTAATAATGACAAGGTACTTAAGTGTTTCGTTACATGGAATAATTTTATTTGTTTGAAACAAGCAACGGAATCTGTCGACTGAGACAACAGTAAACAATGTTTTAAATTATTTTAGACAACTTGCAATGAGGCCTAAGTTTTATTTTTGAAGTACCGGATAATGACGTGCTTCAGTTTTTAGATTTACAATTAAAGTTTTTAGATGGGCACATTTGCGGGGCTCTTTCCTCTCGTCCTCAAGACGGTCTCTTGCCGTAAAAGTATGCCCACTCAAAGGTTGTGAAAAGGGGAATCGCAACCCTCTGCTTGGAGTCCTTGCTCCGGAAGTTGTGCGTACGTTAGATACAAGCTATTTTTTAATAATCGGTTGGACAGGCTTAGTGAAGCCGGCTTCCCTGAGTCGGTCTTGGTACCTGTGGCGTAAATGCTTCTGTAGAAGGTGAAGGCTGGAGTAAGGAGAAATAAACCGGCGGGAAATGAGAGGCCTGTAGTGGTACTTCCAATTCAAATCACTCACGGCCTGAGGGAAGTGGCAACCTTCTTTAATGTACCGGTGGTTTCCTCTCTCCCCCCCCCCCCCCCCCCCTCAAGCTTGCACTGCGAAGCCGTTGCAAAACTGGCGAAAGCCAAAACGTCGGCTGTCAATACAGACATGGGCAGCGCTTCGTAAACTGCGCCACTAACGTCATTGAAATTCCGCTGTCCAGCGTAACTTCCTATATTAAACAGAGGGGACGGTGCGTGAATGACCGACTTAGGGAACAGGCAAAAGATAATGAAAATAATGAGGCTAAGAGACTTGGACACTGTACGGCTTGCGCCAATTGTACACCACGGTTCCACGATGTGAGGATTCTCGGTACGGGCAGACAGCAGTGGCTCGAGAAACTCTGGAAAACCTTTTAAATAAAAAATGGGGTTCGAGATGTGTCAGTGACGCTTAAGTTTTATGAGGCTAAGCGGGAGTTGCTTTCACGTCTACTCTGATAAGTTTGATGCTGATTTTGTTGTTGCCTTCTACGCGTGCGCTTCAGCAAGGAGGCCTATATACGTCCTGAGTTTTCAGCTAATTAAACAGTTTAGTAAGCGTCAGTGCTGCTCTCTTGTGTGTGTCTTCGGTAATATGTAATATGTAAATATCGGTAATATGTGTGAAAACCAAATAGCTTAGCAGTTAACTCTCTCCTCGTTCTTCCCACGAAACTCGGCACTATTTCTCCTCACGTACTACATGATCTACCTACTGCTGGTCATCTGGGAGTTTCACGCACGTTCGCCCGTGCCCGTCGTCGGTTCTTCTGGCCTAGCCTCTATCGCTAGGTCCGCCGTAATGTTGGTACTTGCGATCAGTGCCAGCGTTGGAAGCGGCCTACAACTCCTCCAGCTGGACTTCTTCAGTCTATTGACATCCCTCCGAACCCGTTCTACAGAGTTCTATTAGACTTGCTCGGAGCTTTTCCTGAACCACTTCTATAAATATACGGGTTGCAGCAACCAGAGATTATGACACCTGATACGTTATAACGCGGGCGCTCTACATCAATAGTGCCGCTAATGTCGCCGACTTCGTTGGCGCTCCCAAGCACCTCCTCACATACCGTAGCCTCACCTTTCTCTCAATAGTTGTCGACGACATTATTCGTGCGTGCTTAACTGGACACAAGTTAACCACCGCTTACCATCAAAACACTAACGGCCTCACTGAACGCCACACCCTACCCTTACTGACAAGCTCACCTTGTATGTTTCATCTGACACGCCGTGGCTGGGACACAGCACTCCGATGCGTAACATTTTCAAACAATTGTTGCAGCCACGACACTGCCGGCTACTGCCCGCTTTACTTCTGACACGGCCGCGAGCTTCAATTGCCCCTCGACACAGTGCTTCATACATCTGGCCCTCCTCTTTCCGAATATGACCGCGAAGCCTTTGCCCGTACTCGCACTCTCCGTATTGCAAGCTTCTCAAGTCTCTCAGCATGAGCCCTACAGCAGCGGCCACCTCGTCACTTCTTTCTTACTTGGGGCCATTGTGGTGCTCTGGACGCCTTCTCGCCGTGTTAGGCTCTCAGGAAAGCTCCTGTGCAGTTACATTGGCCCGTATCGTGAGCTGCGGCAAGTCACAGCCGTCACCTACGAGATCGCTCCTGTCTTCCCTGAGTTCACTTCCCGTCCTGCAGAGCCCAATATCATCCACATCTCGCGTCGCAAGCCCTATCATCTGCCCTGCTCTGACATTCTGCAATCAACCCAGCGACGGTGCTCCTGCACCCGGGGAGTGTGCTACGAATCCATCGACCCGCGACGACACGGACAAAGTTTAGTCTCATTGGAGCGGGCTCTCTGGCCGCATCCTTCGCGGTAGCCTGTTCCTTATGTACATTTTGTGCGTTTTGTTGTGTGCTTCTATGTGCTGCAACTGCCTTCTCCCTCGTAACAACAACGTCAGTGAATCGGAGATTGCTAGTGCGCTTCCCATCTACCCATATCTCGGTCTATTCGTAGCCCTACCGGCTCAATACCTCTTGCAAGCACAACGTGAATACAACTGGGGAGAATATGCCTCCATGTATGACACCCTTCTTGATTGGTATTTCATAAATTTTCCTGTAAAATGCTACTTTGAGAGGTTCCTGTCTAGTGCGTATAGATATTTTCTAGAATATTTGTATTGCATTTTGTACTCCCGATTACGCATTTCCTGCATGAGTGTCGATGCAAAAGGTAACCGGAATATATGAATGGCGAAGTACCCTAAGCAACTGAATCCATTTGATTTCTGTTGAGAGTCGCATGACCTAGACAACAGTTATTTTATTGTTTTCAACAGATAATTAATTAATAGACTAATAATCAAACCTTATATGTATTCGTGCCAGGAATAAAGTGCCAATGAGCAAGTAAAATATCGCCTTGAATAATATCCGGCTGATATTTTTCCTCCAAGACATCATTTACGCGGTTTCTTTTGCAAGCCTTAACGGAAGCTCCAAAATTCAAAATCCACCACGTGAGAGCAGTGCTACTTCAGCATCACAAAACGAGTCTCTAAGAGATGACAAGCCGTTTTTTTCTGGGGAACCCTTTCTCAGATTGGGCTTTATCTGAGAAAGGACGAGAGATATGGGCCAGCATCTGTCACGTGCTAGCATTTGAATATCGCTCCCTTACATATAAAGGGACACACAGACACCTTCGAACGCCAACGAATCATGTGATTTGTTTCATCGGCGTAAGGAGATAACTGGTAACAGGTTTCAGTCGCAGGCTTTAGGTGGAACATAATGTAATGTGATGGTTGAGTGCTGCGCAAATAGCAGCTCAGCATGCCCCCCACATGGAGTGACGCCAAGGTCCACGCGACGCATTTATTGTGACGTCACTGAACTCAGTGGTTGTTCACAGGAACAATCAGTGCTTGTCATCGAAGCTGACTTCATCAGGATTGCTGTAGCCCAGGTTTGCCGGTCGACCGTGCCGACAAGGTGCACTTCAGCGCTGGCGCTGGCCGCGACGAAAAGTGCCGGTTGAAAATCCTTTTTAAATAATTATCAAGGGCGCGCACTGCTGTTTCAAGCTATTTTCTGCGTTACCAGGCCTGTCTGAAGGAGAAAATGGATTCCGAAAGACTTTCTGTCTGTGCCACTTAAATGCCTGAAAATAAGTTTTCCTTAATGGTACCTTCCTGCTAAATTTCGGCCGACTGTTTTTAAAGATGATCTACAACTTAGGTATTGACACTTGCTTCCGGAAGGTAGTTATCTCGCTAACCGGTCTTTACGAGTGAACTAACTTTAGAGAACGAAATATAGCCCCGCGACTCTCAACAACACTCATTTAGTTAGAGCTCGTTACGTAACTACGTCTTTTTTAACTTCTTCGTTCCATTAAACTGGGGCTCCTGATATAAGGAATGATTATTTTAGGCATATTTCTGACAACCGGGTTGATGTCAACTCTGTCAATTGCGAATTATTTTTTCAGGAGGCCAGCCCGAACGCTCGACTTCTAAGATGTGGAACTCCTAATTCTTATTACCGACTGTCTTTGTAAATACCTTCTAAGCAACGAATAATAGGTTAACCAGGCTAAGCATCTACAAATCTGTTTCATCCCGTTTGTTTTGGATCAGATCCGCTTGGCATTTTTGCATGTTTCCATGAAAGAAGGAACAGTGAGGTGTATAGTGTGCAAATAACAACTTACAGCTTCTTGCCGGGAGGGAACTCGAAATACACGTATGCCGAGTCGCCGATAAAGGTACCCGTCTGAGTACCGGTGACGCATTTGCTCTTTCCACCCAAGTATGGATCGTCTTCAAAGTCTCTGTAAATCAGATGCCACGTTTCTTCTAAGGGGAAGCACTGAAATCGAGAAAAAAAGTACAGCGTTTAGTTGCCGGGGTTACACTTAGTATGAAATCAGATATTGAGTCCGGGGGCGCTAGCAATGTGTAAGCATTTTTTGGCACTGAATCGTTATATGCATTCCGATAAAGTTTTGCGGTCTCGCGAGAGCATAACAAAAGCAGGCAGAAAAGTTTCTTTCGTTTTTTAAGTTCACTGGGCGGCTTAAAGAACGCTGCATTTAAAGGAATGCTTTTGTCTTGAAAAGTCGAGGCCGCCAAAGTTTTAGCGAATTTCTTTACACCGTAGCGTGTAGACACGTCGAACAAGGACGCAATTAAACTTTTTTATTCGCCCGTCAGAAAGGTTAAGATAAAATTTGAAACTGAAACGAATTGATATTGCACGTAAAAGTTTTATCACAGCGGAACCACATTTCTTTTAGTGAATAGGCTAATACAAGGGCAAAATGACACATCTGCATAGGGTTGCCCCGGATTGTTTTATTATCGTCTCCGCGCTGGATATGAGACGAATGCACCAATACGTATATACCTTCAGTAACGCATGTTGGCGGGTAAATGATTTTGCGTTTTTTTGAAAAAGACATGGAGCCACAAGTGAAAGCACGCAAAGACGAGAAGACGAAGGAAAGGCGCCAACTTCCAACTGTTTATTCCGAAAGTGAAGCACATGTATTTAGAGCATCGAGCTACGCCCACTTTCTCACTTTCTGTGCCTTATCGTTGCCGACGCTTATCGGAACGCAATCTAGTGTCGTCATACGCGTACAAGATGATCGAAGCATCGCTTATAATGAGGTCTGCATTTTTGTTTTTTTGAAAGTCTTCTAATACTACCCGGCATTACATTAAACAACACTGCATTACAAAGGCTAGCACTTTCACGTTTCAACATGCATGACCAAATTTGCATGTTTTTCTTGATTATTTTCTGCCTTTTAGCTGTGCTCACTAAGGCGGTCTTTGATGCATCGCCCCGTTTGCAATATACTATATAAAATCCCACAAGCCAGGGGCATCGCATATGTGCACTCCTTCCACGCAGCGGACGTAGGCTGTCTGATTCTTAATCTTGCAGCCGAGGGATTCAGCGCCCCAAATCGGAGTAACAGTTTTGATAACTTCTTAGGGGCTAAAAAAAAAAGCTGTGGAACAGTGACATCACCTCGAATGTGAAAGGAGAAAACCAAAAGTTGTGTTTTTAGAAGCAGTGCACTCTCTCAAATGGTGTGATACGATAGCAGTTACCAGTCATATAGATCGCGATGTTCGTCATAGTACTTTTTATTTTAAAATACATTACCTGTCTCTGCTTCAGTCAGACAAAGATGGAAAGTTTCTGGTTATGAAAAAAGGCTTTTACAACGAAAAAGCCTTGAAATATTAAACAAATTGCTTCATTGTCATCAAGAAGGTGGTGTGAGAGTAAAAACGAGGTTTGTTAAGTTCTGTAAGGAGTTGAAACTGCGGACGCTGGCCAATGATATTGCCAAAAATAAATGTAACTCTCTCTTACTGTTTGCCGCAAAAAGCGACAAACTTGACTCGGAAGTACTGTGAGCAAAAATATTTCCTGGCAGCACAATTTTAGCATTTTTCTGGAAAAGAAAAAGCATCTCGTTCTTAAGTTGGACGACCCATTCCGGGCAAAGAACTCTATAGATGTTGCTGAATTCTTAGAAACACATCAAGAAATAAGACCGCTTTTTAGGGTCAATTTGGAAGTTTTTGTTTTGCTCTGTACCGCAAGCTGAGCTGCTGGCAGTGGTAGATCCATGAATTGAAGATAGAGGAGAAATGGCCTTCCGGAACGCCGCCGGTATGTCTGTGGAAGACCTTTGGAAAGTATTGGATCAGTATCTCATGGTCACTTTTATCGTTTTTAACCCCCAAACTTATCTGCAGAAAAAATATATTTATGGGGTCCTGTGTTGCACCTATATTATGCGAAATTTTTTTAGCAGCTTTGGACAGAGATATCGCCCAGATATATTTCGAAGGACCTGCTTTTTAATTTTTTTGATTTGCGCATAATTTTATGATCGTTTTAAATACTGGTTCTAAGGGTAGGTGAACGGAATCTGTCCTGCTGTTGCAAAAAGAAATTATCACTAAAAACAATGCAGCTAATAGATTTACACTGAAAATTTATATCGACTTCAGTAAAGCATTTGGTTCCATTAGTCACACAACCCCCCCTTAGAAGCTAGATCGTTATGGTGTCCGTGGGCTAACAAATACCCTTTTTCTGTCGTACCTAAGCGCCCAATCCCAATGTGTTGACATTAACGGGTATACTATTCTACTTTCCAGCAAATTACATCCGGTGTCCCGCAAGGCAATATTCTTGGGCCGTTTTTATTGAATGTCTATGTAAAATAATCTAGATATCTGCTGATGATAATGCCGTATTTGTATTATATGCGAATGATTCAGGCTTGTTCTTTAGCTCATCTAATGAAATAGATTTCTTTAAAATGACAAATACTGCGCTGCCAAAACTACTGAAATGGTACGAAACAAACAGCTTAAAAATAAATGGGATAAAAAAAAGCTATTTTATTTGCGCCTTTAAAGAAATGCTTGCCCTATCGTGATAAAATATATATCGTGAAACAGGCTAAAATAATAGGTGCCGTATTCTCCAGTCAGATGACATCGGACAGTCATGTTGAGCAAGCGGCTAAAAACAATCATCTGCGGTAGCTGCCTTATTTCAAACGCGTGATCTCTTTCCGATCTCCGCTATTTTAAAGGTTTACCACGCCTTCTCCCGTTCACGACCTCCACTATTGTACACTAGTTTGGGGGACGAAAACAAGGAAAACGTCAGTACGCTTTTGCATCTAGAAAAAAAAAAAAGCCATGCCTTGCATAAACAAAGTACCATATTTACATCCTTCAGCCCAGCTATTTCGTGAGAATCATGTTATCAATATCCATTCTCTACAGTTATCGTCTCTTCTACCAATTGTATTTTGCTAATAAAAACTATATTGAGTTCCTAATGACACTTTCAGGTGCAACGTCACAATGCAATATTTCTAAAACACGTGACCACCGTAAAATCTGATTCCAATCCACCGAACTAATTACCTTCTGCAGTAATTAAGCTATACACTAACAGTGTTGCTAAATAAGCTCAGGCTATCTAGTTTTTATAATGCTGCGTTGTAATAATGCGTTAAATGTTTCTAGACTATCCCGTGATTGCTGCTTCTGGCGAAAAATGGCAGCCCGTGCCATAAAAACATACCTATGCTAGTCTCATCTGCGATGTGTGCATTTAACGGTTCAGTTGTAATTTTGTCTGCATGTGAACGCTAGTCATTGTATAACGTCTTGATATCTTTTTATACGATTACTCCATCTATTATTTTTGTAGGTTTGTTATAAGATATGACTGTTTCCTTACATATAGTAATAGATATTTTGTATATAATTTTTTGTAATGATGTCACTGTGTTGCTTGCGCCGGCTCCCAGGCCTCGTCAAGTTGTTGCTACAGCTTTTTTTTTTTCTGGGAGACCTTCAACAATGTGAAACGCTGAAAAATAAAGGTGAGTTTAATCGAATTGATCATTCTTTTGAAGCTCATATTTCTATGATTATAAGTGTTTGTAACCTCAAAAGGCCGTGGTTCAGTGTTTGCACATGAACTCCCAAGTACTAAAAACTACAGTTAGACTTAAAAATAGCATTCCGGGAGCTGCATTTATGCTGGGGACACTTTCGTCGAACCAGCAAGGAACTGTTGCCTTTCAACTTCACCACATTCAAAAATCGTTAAATGAGCTATCACCTCTGTCTCAAACTCCTGTTAGCACCAACTGCATGCTAGTTTAGATAATCATATTGGCCGCCCATTAGCAGCTGGCTTTCCTTCTGTGATGTTGACTGCCATCGCTCAAACTCTCCTCCGAAAACAAAGTGCGGCACTCAACCAGAGTGGTCTGAAGATGGAGGCCCCCGCGCCCAAACCTGCAGGTATGACATATGTGCACAATATGCCGCACAATCTGAAAAAAAGTAGCTAACAGGCACAAGGCGCCGCTTGTTTTTTAAGGCCCTAACACGTTGTCAAAACTTATATTCCGGATTGGTGGCGCTGAAGCCCGCGGCTGCAACATAAAACATCAAGCAGCCTACGTCCACTGCGTGAAAGGCGTGCACATATGAGAGAGATACCCCTGTCTTGTGGGATTTCATGTATAGGGTAAACGAGGTGATGCATCTACGATCGACTTAGGGAGCACGGTAAAAAAGGTAGAAATTAATCGAGATAAACATGAAAATTTTGTCGTGCATGTTAGGACATGCAAGTGCGAGCCTTTGTAATGCAGGTTTGTGCTAGAAGCCTTCCAGATAAACAAAAACATCCCTGCGTGTCACCGATGCTTCGACCAGCTCACACGCGGCAGAGTTTAACTTTCTAGGCAGACACGAGAATGTGTTGCGATAAGTGCCATCAACGACAACGCACAGAATGTAACTGCGTGTAGCTCGATGTTATAAATACATGTGCTTCACTTTCAGAATAAACAGTAGTAAGCTGGCGCCCGTCCTTCGTCTTCGCGTCTTTTTGTGTGTTTTCTTGTACTCCATATCTTTTTCAAAAACATACATACAGGTGCAACAAAACCAGTACACGCGCTCAGGCCGACGCCTCCGCTGCGACCGTGTTTCCTTTTTGAACGTGCCTTTTTTAATAAAGCACATCAAAAGGGTCTGCCGATAATTTAGAACGATCTAAACAGTGTTGTAATCCTATTTTACACAACGTTATGTGCATACAATATTTAGCCGACGATATTTATCAATTTTTATACTATACGGAACTCTGTGCAGTTAGATGCATTCAGAGAAAATCAGATCACATCGGATATTTATTAGTACATGTAAACTCGTTGCACAAGTAAAAATACAGGAGGAGGTGCCCTAGTTCACGGCTTCACAGGGGCCTCCTGTAAGTGCTGACGCGAAAAAAAAAGGCTGTGGTTTAGCTCAGGTTAAAACTAGAGTGACGGGATAGCTAGAGTTGGCCGCGTGGAATTCTCTCAGTCGAATTGCGAAGTCAGTCTTTCGCCGCTCCGTTTCGCTGTGCGTTCCTTCCTCATCTTCGTCCCTCAGCGCTAGCGTAATATAGCTACCGCTACAAAAAATGCTCTGAAAAAGCACTACAGCAGCAGTTCAGATACATGGGTAGCTAATTAGTGCTGCAAATGATATTCCTAAAACTTTCGGCTTCCGATACGGCGGTCGTTTCGCGCCAGCCGTGTTATTCCGAGGGTGTCCGTGTCGCTTCGTCAGCACCTGACAGTTGAACTCGGTTATATATATATATATATATATATATATATATATATATATATATATATATACATATATATATACACACACATATATATATACACACATATATATATATACACACATATATATATATACACACAAATATATATATACACACATATATAATATATACATACATATATATATATACATATATATATATATATATACATATATATATATATACATATATATATATATATACATATATATATATATATACATATATATATATATATACATATATATATATATATATATATATATACATATATATATATATATATACATATATATATATATATATATATATATATATATATATATATATATATATATATATATATATATATATATATATATATATATATATATATATATATATATATATATATATATATATATATATATATATATATATATATATATATATATATATATATATATATATATATATATATATATATATATAAGTACAGTATTACGACAAACGCGACTGTTCGTTTTAAAGGTTTATTGTGCCAACAGTTTCGGGAATGGTATTCCCTTCGTCAGGGCAGCCCTGACGAAGGGAATACCATTCCCGAAACTGTTGGCACAATAAACCTTTAAAACGAACAGTCGCGTTTGTCGTAATACTGTACTTACACTTGTAAACTGGCGCATTGGAACCCCTACAGAATATATATATATATATATATATATATATATATATATATATATATATGCGATTACAGGCGGATAGGATGTGGAAAAACAGGTTGTGCATCTGTGTAATGATGTGCCTGACGAAATCCTACAGCGTTGAAACTCAAAGAGCAACCTGGTTGCTTGCTGAAGACAAGCAATTAGATTGTGTTGGTGGTCGGCCGTGTGAGGGCACTGTTATCCGCGGACGCTATTGCAAACTTGGCAGTGTGTTTTTTTAATTTCCCGGGCTTCATTTCCAGCTGAGACGTGTAACCACGTAATAGCTATCCTGCCGCAAACGGCAGCGTGAACCGTTTTTGAACGCTCTCTTAACTTTTGAAGGGATTATAATGCTGACAGCTTCGGGCATTTCATTGCACCTAAGAGTTTTAGCTGTAGTTACACAATATATACAGCGGTAGAGTTTTACTTGCGCTTGTGAAGACTAATACTTTAGGCAGAAACATGACCACAGATTCGCAATACATTTTAAACTAGCATTGTGCATGAACAGCGAGCTTTTAACTTTGCAGAGAAAACAACAGCGCAAAGCAATATTATATACAATCTCTGCCTCTTATCACAATACTTTATTATAAAGGTTTTGCATTGCATGTTCCGCCAAAAAATATGTTGAGTTATGATATCCTAAACAGAAACGTGATTCTGCGGAGTTCTTAGTAGAGGGATGTTGTTTATTATTTATTTATTTATGTACATACTGCAGACCATGGTTAGTTAGATCGAAGTAGGACGGGCACTGTACAGAATGAGGAAGTCAGAAAAATCACATGGCTACTTGCAGTTTACAAAAAAACGTACGCATTTAGGTACAAAGCCTGACTCGTGTCAAATAAGTCAGTGTTGGTCCGAGGGGGACAGAGTTCCAGTCAGCTATTGTGCTGGGAAAAAAAAATTTTACGTCGAAAAATTTGATTAATGTTGTCTAGATTTTAGTCAGGTATTTGGTGAATTACAGCGATGGTTGTCCCCCACGCTCAAGCTTTATAAAGCGTTTGCATTTCAGTCTCAAATAAACAGTTGGAAGTCTGCGGCTGTGCGGTCGTTTCTGTTCCTGTTCTCGTGTCGTGTCTCATTCGCGCAGTACTAACCTTTTTTCTACAAACCTGACAAAATTATTTTGTATTTTTCCAATCTTCTTTATGTTAGATGTCATATGCGGATCCCAGACTACACAAGCGTATTCGAGGTTTGGCCTGATCGAAGATAGTTAACTAAGAATCTTTACGTTGAGATGAGAATTCCGCAGTTTGTGCCTGAAGAAACATAGTTTTCTGAAGGCAAATGAACAGATTTTCTGAATGTGGACGTTTCATGACAGATGATGAGTAATTGTCACACCTAAGTACTTGATCTCAGTGACTTCCCTAAGCGGGGATGACCAAGAATATATGCATGTTTTATGGGAATCCTTTTGCGGGTGACGCAGAGAGAAAGAGTCTTGTTCGGATGTAAAGCCATTCTCCAACGACTGCACTAGTTCACTACGTTAGTGAGGCTATCATTCAGGTCTATTTGATATTGAGCACTAGAGATTTCGCAAAATAGCTCATTGTCATCTGCATATATTCTTATCCGACCACAGGCAACACTTAATTGGCAATATCGTTAATGTACAGTAAAAATAGTAAAGGCCCCAAGATGCTTCCGTGGCGCACATCAGTCTCGACAGGAAGACAGCCGGACTGTTTTCCACCAAGATCGACGTATTGTTTCGGTTGTTTAAATATACACTTATACAAGAAATTAGAATATGCGGGAGGCGAATGGAATGTAGTTTTAATATTAGGCTGCTGTGGGCAACTATGTCAAACCCTTGTTAAAATCCAGAAAGATTGCGACAATCTCACCATTATATTTAGTACTGAGGCAAAGGAATGAAGAATGGATACCAGCTGCGTCACGGTAGAATAACCTTTGCGGAAACCGTGCTGCAGATGGCTCGGGTAATTGTTTGAGGATGCTAGATACTGAGACACACTACCGGTGGTAACAAGTTATATGAGGCCAGCGTCTATGGTTTCGATCTCTTATATTTCGTTAACATCTTTTAGAGATGGTATTAAGTCTGAGTGCGTTGCTGACTTTGTGTTACTTGCTTTGATGTGCTGAATGAGCTAGCCCAGTCAAGCTCCTATAGAAAAAGCATTTCTAACGTGCATTGTAATGGAGGTTTACCTACTGATACGTCTGAGTTATTCACTTGTCATAATGTTTTTATAATCTATATTACCATGTTTTTTCAAGGTTTGAAAACATGATTTCAGCTGAACAAAATCAAATGCACGAAAACAAACTGCACGGTATGCACGCTTGATACGATTCATGATGACTTTTTCAACACTCTATCTTGGTTGGCCAAAGTGCGTTGTGGGCTCAATATAGGCTTGTGTCGACGGGATTTACAGTCCAAGTTCGTTGTCGTTAGTGGCATCACTCTGCGCAAAGCAATTTTTAAATGGCCACTTCCATCTTTAACTGGATGGCATAAGAAGATAATTCCTCTTAACGGGATTCGCAACTTCCTTCTGCTCAGCTTTTGCTCTGTGCATGCATATGTAGAACAACTCCTAGTTGCGTGGGAAAGTTTTCCCATGCAAACTTCTCACTAGAAAAGGTCTGTGGCTGACGATACTAAGCACATATTCACCTCTCTCTCATCTTGAAATGGGCCCAGGTCAGGATTCAGATCGAGAAGAGTCGGACTGGCTCCACACAAAAAGGCAGAAAGCAGGCAGCCTAACAGGAATTTTGCAATGCCCATTATGGCACCTTATGTAGGAGTAGGAAGAGAGCTGCCTCTACAGCCAGGTCGACATTTCACTGCCTCTTATATACTCCGCAAAAGGCAGGCCAGACACGGCCTGAATAACCAGGTTTTTGATGGGCAAAAAAGAGGCACTGCTCAACTCAATCAACAGGCCTACCCACTGAGCGGCAAAAACGAGGAAAGTTCACTAGCCTAACCACTCAAATTATTTTTCTCTGAAAGACCTCCTGAATTAGTGCGCAAAACACGTTTACTCTGAAGTCCAGACGGCGTAGTGGTTTTATTTATTACGTCGAGTTTGTGCGCTTACACTGCAACGACGTCCCATAGCGGGCATGAAGCTAGAAACCATTGGGCTGTAGCTTGTTGCGTGGGTAAAAAGAAATCCAATTACTGCGGTCGAGAGAAATCATCTTCGAGCGGATATCATGTAACGCTCGACAAACAAAGTTCAGCAGTGTAATGGGCGACATCCATTCGTTTTAGTCTCCTACATAATGTTCTGTCCCCCACGTGCATCCCCGAAGCTTTCGAGTTGATACGGAAGGTTATCGCACTGGGACATTGCTGTTTTAGTTTTTATTGCTGCTGTCACTCACTGGCTGGAGCGCCCGGCTGGAGGGCCGGATGAGGCCGGTGCAGTGCTGGCTGTAGCGGCCGCGTTTTGGCAGAAGGGAAACTCAGAAGGCACCCGTGTGCTGCACGATATCAGCGTACGCTGAAGAACCCCAGGATATCTAGATAAAGCCGGGGCCGTCAGCTACAGCGTCACTCATAAATCATGCAAGTGTCGCTTGGGGACGATGAATATCATAACTTAGCATGAGCTTTTACTCAATCTTACAATGAGGCTACAAAAAAACAATATGAAGAAGTAGGTGCCATAGTCGCTCCCTCTATCGGAGCCTTGTATGTAATGCATTCAAAGAAGTTTATTTCTCACGGTTTTATTTCCTTTCACAGTTGCCTGTGATCGCTGATCGTACCACTTGCCGTCTTGCCTTCTTGCGGAACGAAACCTTCGGAGCCACCTCCGAGATATTCATGCTTTCAAAGAGCTGCAGAAATTTTCGCTTGTGTAATCAAGGCCCCGGCAGTCAATAGTTTCAGACTCTTGTGAGCCCCGCAAAAATACAAAGCGGCTACATCCCTCGGTGACGAAGAAATTGGCGGTGGTTTAGCTCTGGTTAAACCAGGTGTAACGGAATAGCTGCAGCTGGCCTAGTGGAACTTGGTCACGTGACCAACCACGTGTTGAACCATGGCACCGCGCCGCCGGCAGCTGCTCCGAACCACGTGACCGACCACGTGGCAGCGTGGAGGCGCAGTCAGGGTGTGGCGCCGCAGCCACAGGGTGGCAGCGCAGCCGCAGGGCGGCAGCACAGCCACGAGGTGCCTGCGCCACCACGCTGAAGACTCGAAATGCTACCGTAATGTAGCTGTCGCTACAAAACTGTCTACGCCATATGCCAACCACGCATATACGAGGCGTCGAATGCACTTCAGCAACAATTCAATGTGTCCCTCCCTATACAAGATTCGCTTGCATGCACCCCCACGTAGACCACCCAACCGTGCACCCTTTCATCCCGGCGATGTCATCAAGCAGTGCATGACGTTTGCGTCACCAGAACAACATGTACTTTTAAGGGCAACGCCAAACAAAGCGCAGGCGTATGTCTTTTCTCAAAACAAACTCATACCCATGCATTCAGGAGTGACAAGAAAGTTTTGCTAATTGTATAGCTTCGCGCAGCTCTCTATGTCCCTATTTTTCAGAGTATAATAACTCATTCACCTCCTGTACAGCATATTGTTTTCGACGCGCTACGAAGAGATTTGCTACTTCCCAGGAACACAAAAGGAGGTTTCAGCCCCGTGCATTAGATCCAAAAGAATAATTTTCTGTTTTGCTATACCGTTTTTTAGCGCGTTTTTCGCGCATTTTGATTTATTTTCGGTCCAGTATATTGAAAACAGCTTTGATAAGGCGGATCGCCAGTTCATTCCGCGCTCTCAAAGTAGTCTATGGCACCATTTGAGACTTCATAGAATGACTTCACGCGGAGATGCGAACTAAGGTAATATTTGGGAAAGCAAAGCAGCAACTTCATTTTCATAACCGGACGAGTGTTTTACAATAATTGCTATAGTGTTTTTTTCGCGAAAACAAAATCGAAATACAATTTATTTTGGTGGGAGGCAGTCAATGCCTACAAGGGCTTGTACGACTAGGCCCGGGAATGTCAGACACTTCCTGACACGTCGGCTGTGCGTTTCAGAAATGTGCTCAAGGAATGCTGCAAAATTTCCTGTTCAGTCACAACAGCGCATAACAGTTTTGAAAACCCTAACAAAGGAATGAGCTTAGGAGGTCATTTTCATGCCAGCTGGCACGGAATTAGGAAGGAACCTTAAATTCTTATCAAGATGTTCTTAAGAGATGTTTTAAAGCATTCAGGGAATAAGCCGCGAGCACTCCGTCTCAGTGTCTATTTAAAATTCAGAAACTTAAGCACAGCTTCTCGCTTGACTAAATCTGGTGTTGCAGTTATGGACCTCAAACCTGCTCTGGTTAGCAAAATTTAGGAAGCACCTTAAACTCGGAATTCTCAAAATGTTTTTCGACTGCTGTCTGGAAATATTTTGAACCAAAAGAACGAAACTCAAGCTTAAGGAAGAGGTCATATATTCTTGAGCTGTTTCTTGAGGTCATCTATAATGCGATGACACAGTTGTAAGCAATAGTCAGTGGAATTTTGTCCAAAAGTTTAGAGGATGGGGAGTTTCCTAAGGTGAAGAAGATTTTTCAATAGTGGTGGCCATTTGGTAGATCATCCGCCTCGCTTTCGGGAGGTGCTACGTTCGATCAGCAAGGCCGCCAGGTGGCCACCGATTTTTTAACGGGTGCAAGGTTTTCCTCTGCTTGGTGCTCGGCAATTCTGGAAATAAATGCATGTGGAAAGATTTTTTACCAAATTTGTTTTATCACTTCCTTTTTAGCTTTGTCAGATCTTTGAGATTTGTGTTAATGCAGTTTTCGGCGACAAGTTTTTCTTGGCCACTATTGATTTCTTCATACTGATTACTACGAAAAAAGTATCCTTGAAAACTCGGACAGAATATTTTAATTTATACATTTAGAATTTACTCTAAAAGAATATCACATTTAGATACCTTCGAAGCTCTGCTTCCACTTTCAGTTATAATTGAAAAACGTCAATTAACTTCATGCTTTCAGAACAGCATGCACAGCAACCACATGCTAGCAGACATTTCATGCTGCGTTTCCAATTTCACTTATAATTGAAGAACGTCAGTGACCTGTTTTTTGGTGTCAGGACTGCGTGGATTGCAATGTCAGTTGACAGATATTTCCCAAGCAGCACAGGTAATTTGCCCAATATTGGAATGGTATTGGCAAAGGCCGGCCCTACAAAGGACCAGGGTGGAACTATCCTGTTGCAATATTAGACCGATTACGTGTGCTGCTTGTGTTAATGTTGTAATATTATGAAATTTATGTGAGAATTTTTTTAAGCATTACATTAACTTAACACCTTGCAAAATTGTACCTCATTGAGAGTATACGACAGCCTTAGCTGAAAGGACAAAAGAAGGACAAGACTAGAGAAATTTCGACCACCTGAGGTTGTTTAACGTTCAATGACATAGCACAGCATACGGGCCAACAGCATTTGGTTTTCATCGAAATGCGACTGCCGCGGCCAGGATTGAACCCGCGTCTTTTGGACCAGCAGCCGAGCGCCATACCAACTGCACCACCGCGGTGCCTGCTATCGCATTGTCCTTTTAGGGTAGGTTAAGCGCTATGTAATAGTGAAGCAAAGAGTGCGCGCGTCCTCGAAGTGACATGCAATGAGGACCGCAGGCTGCTGAAGGGAACCATTAATGCTATAGATTCAAAACCTTGCGGGTAAGATAATGTATCCCTTCAGGTTTCTACTTGTTTTTCTGATAATGATCACTGGCCCTGAAATTTTTTCTCGTTTTTCATTATATACTTTTGTACTCAAGCATAGACCCAGACCAAAATACATGATAAAAAACAAAAATTTCAAGGACCGCGTTCATTATCAGAAAAACAATTAAAACCTGACAGGACAGGGTAGCTTAGCCTTAAAGGCGATAGCTTCAAAATGCCTATCGACACCCCCCTCCTCCTCTAGGCTGAGCACGTATGCATTACATTGCCACCAAAATTAAAGCAGACAGCAAGCGTGTGTTATGGGAAGGAACACCAGACCCTGTGACTGACACTACGGGGCAGCTCAATTGGCCGCAAGATATATTATGCAAAGTTTTTGCAAACGTGGCTTACACGCCGTGCATGCTTGACAAGTGGTCTCTTGTCAGACACGACGCACATATGCACAACTGATGCACCCACTGCCAAGAAAACTGTGCAGCAGATCTACAGCATTTTTCATGGACTTTCCCATCTTTCTCGCGAAGCAGACAGACAAACCAGCACCTACCACATGACCACATGGCCACTGTAGCAGTCCGGATATGATCATGCACCACACCACTGCATGCCATCATAGCATACTTGTAGAGCGGCCTGATTCGAGTAGTGTCAGAGAGGTCGACGCAATTACGACGGGCAGCTCCGATTGCTTTGAAGACGGACTACTAAATGTTGATTCCTCCTACACCCCCGAATCACTCCTCCTAATTCCCCAGCAGTGGCCGAGTGCCATCCCTTCCTTGCAATAAAGACTTCATTCATTCATCGTTATGTATAGCCTACTATGTTGTAAGCAGGATGAGAAGGAGTGATTAACTACTTTTCTACTGCGGAAAGCCTATAGGGTAAAAAAGAAGAATTCATAATATGACGTCATGGAGGCCAATGAGGCGAGGCTGCCTTGAAAAGCGAAAGCCCCTTACGCCTGAAGCAGGCAGAATCCACTCGTCAGAGGAGTGAATTTTGGTCGAGAAGAAACGGCCGCGATTCTCCCGAGGGAAAACAAAAACCTAACTATAACCAGCGATAGCTTCTACTGCTAATGAAGATAGCTCTCCAGTGTCGGTGCATCTGTAACTGTGTTATTCCGCCAAACTATTCAGCTACGCCATGGTGCGTCTCGACGCCTGGCGCATTCCACTTTCCGCGGTATCTTCAATCCTTTGCAGGCGCAGCTGGAGCCAGCTATCGAAGCTTCTCTTAATAATTCGTGCTTATCAAACTCCTTGTAATCTAAAAAAATATCGTTTAACGCCACGGCGTTAAGGCTTCCGATGTGCAGAAAATCAGGCATCGTCGACGCTGTGAGCGACAAATAACATGGTGTAGGGTGGCCCAGGCGACCATTCCCGGAGATGCAACCTTGGTTGGCTACCTGGTTGGCTACCTAGGTCACATGACCATGCCGCATCATAACAACATGCCCACCAGATTGGGAGCGAACTAACCACGCTGGCAGTTAAATTATAGATCGCGAGAGCTTGTTCAGGAAGACCGACGTGGGCCGTTTTTGACCACCCGATGGCAGCGTCTACCACCGAAGTCAGTGGAACATCCCTTAAGCGCTGCACCATTGCGCAAAGAATGGAATAAGGATTCGCAGGGACATAAGCACACAGTGTTTTGAGAATGACCAACTCCACATGTATGGGCATCAACTATTACCTCTATTTTGTTATACCCTGAAGTGTCCACTTGAATTGTCTTTCGTTATCATTTTAAGTTGAAAACTGGCGGATTTGTTAGAAAAGGCCTAAAATAATTAATATTGAATATATGTACCAATATTTACGAGACAACTAATATTTGCAAACCGGGAACAAATCTCTTGGTGCAGTACAAGAAGGCGTGTTTCAGCACTGAATTTCAAGCTCCATTGCCAGAAAAAGTCGCGGAGAAGCGGTGTGGACTGTCCGGTTGAACAGCCTAGCACTACACATGCACTACCTCAGCAGTTAAGGTGCTTTCACTACTGTCGCTGTGGAGACGAAATGTACTGGGTCGGTGCTTGATGCGAGATCCTGGCACTGCTGCTTCCGCGCACCGATATCGGTGACTGTGAAGGAACCGCAGTGAGCTCGGTTCACGAACACCTGCGTCCTTGTGTAACGGGAGGTTGTCACATATATTAAGGAGCCTAAATTAAATTTTAAAGGAAAAGAGTGTGAAGAAGACGACGCAAATTATCCGAAGAATAAAGAAGAGGAAGAAGAAGCATTCGTTGAGGTGGAGAGAGATGATTGGTGGTGGAGCATTCGGTGAGGTGGACAGAGATGATTGGTGGAGAAGAGAAGACGACGACAAGGCTTACGTGGACTAATACCGAGGCTATAAAAGGGCGAATCTGAGCGAGGCACGGGGGGGGGGGCAGCAGAGAAGCGGAGGCTCCGGCGGGTCAGGGACACTTTGGCTGGAAGAGAGCGACGCCGGCTACTGCTCCGGTGAGCTCGCGTTCTACGACTCCGCATCGTGGACTTCCTGCCGTGCCTGAGCCCATTCCGGGGAGTCAACAGAGGACGCTACCACCTGCTACGGCCAGGGGTGTCTCCAGCGCTGTTGCCACCCATCCGGGTGGTGCTCCCAACACCAAAGCCAACACCAGCATCATCTCCACGGGCGCTTGGACCTGGAGCTTGTACGACTCAGCCAGCGACGCCAGCCCGAGCACGTCGAACACCGCCAGCAACGCCAGCCCAAGCACGGCGAACGCCGCCTCGACGCCGCCTACTGGATCCATACAACGCCGCAGCCACACCGAACCAACCGCGAGCATGAACGCCGAGCACGAATAGTAGAACGCTAATAGTAGACGCTGGTAGCAGTGCGCCCGGGTCGTGTGTATTTATAGCCTCTGTGTGTTGTGTTAGTTTTGTTCGTTTTGTGTTCTAGTGTGTGTGTCGCGTAGGGTGTATTGAATGTGTGTGTGTCGCGTAGGGTGTATTGAATGTGCGTTTGTGTGGGTACACCCTGCGCCTAGTCCATTCTTTTCATCCGAGCGTTCTTCGGAGAGATCCGTTGGAGAGGTCTTCAATACGGCACGAAGAACCCTTGCTCGCCATCTCCTGAGAGTGGTAGTTCTCAGGGTGGCCCATATACACGATACTCGAGCACCAAGGAGAGCGTTGTACAATGGATGTTTAGCGGATGTTATTTCAAGCCCTTCTAATCTAGTAGACCATGTAAAGTGACAGTATGGCTGGAAGACCACTGAAGGCCCAGGGGGCATCAGTGCACTCTTGAGAATGTCGACTAGCCGCCAATTGTTTTTAAAGATCAGACATTAGGACCATGCGGCTAAGCATTCTGTACGCTTCCTAGAGAACAGAAATCAAGTGGAACGGGTAATAATCACTGACGTCGTAGTTTATTCGCCGTGTCGTTGCATATTCACACAGGTGACAATGTGCAAATGAGAAAACTCTTCTATTATCGTGATCAACTGATGAAACAAAATTGCCTTTAGCAAAAAAAAAGGCAGCACTATTATTGCATTTGGAACAGATTGTACTAATTTTATATTAAGTTTCTGTTATTTTGTACTATGCTTCAATACCAGATTGTATGCTTTCTAAGTATACTAGGAGCAAAACTGAACTTTTTAGAAATTCGTCACAAGAGCAATATTTGCCCCCTTCCAACACATTAAAGATATGCATATTTGTGACACATTAAATATATGCCCATTTGAGTTCGGCTCAAAAATTTCCACAAGTTGGCGTTACAGGCGAGAAGAATCTAAGTTCTTCGACAGCGGAACGAATCACTAACCCGCTGACAAAGCGGTTTTGTCGACGGCACTTTTATATCGATAAGCATAAGGATCCTTATCCTGACAAAAGTCAGCGTACTCATAATAAAGAAGTCAATGGTATCGCAAGGTAATTTAACAGGAAGGAATGCGACACCACAAGTTCCGGCCGAAAGTGACGCCAGTAAACTAAATATACTTCACCACACGTGCTACTTGGCTTGCCTTATATATACCCCTTGAGAGACGCCACAGCATCTTGACTGGTGAGGCGTTACTGGCGCAAAAACTGTGGACTTCCAAATTGCGTCTTGCAACATGTGTCAGGCACCGGTTAGAAGTCGAACTGTCAACCAACACATACATGGGTGTCTATGGGAGCGGGCCGGCCCGGTGAGTGCGAGTCATTTTCGCTGGTAGGTTGGGACCCGGAGGTGCCAACGAAGCCTTTGCCGTTATAATGCTACTCTATCGGGAATGACGCATTCCTTAGCTATAAAATTTCTCTGCGCTTTCTGTAATATTTTATTTTCTGCAATAAGCGCTTTTCGTTTACCGACGCGTCTCGACTGATACATGATGTCAGTAGTGGGATCAGCTCACATCGGGGGCATGCCGGCTGAGTGGAAGACCGCAACGATAAATGTACGATGGAGCTACTGCTGAAGCTTTCTGAACCACTACTATAGTCTGAGAATATCGCCAAGAGCTGGGAACTGTTCCAGCAGAAATCTAGCATTTTCTGTAAGCAACGGAATCTTCAAAGGAACCCAAACCCGCGGCCGTCAAGACAGCAGTGCTGATCAGCACTTCCGGAAACGACGCATTATATGTATTTAGCAACTTTGTTTTCCTCGATATTGAGAGCTAGCAAGATTATGCACGCGTCGTTAAGCTGAAGGAGTACTGCCAAGGGCAACAGAGTGAAGTTTATATGGGGTACCTATTCCGGTCGAGAGTGCAGGGCGAAGGGAGTCAATCGATAATTTTTGCGGCACCTAAGGAAACAAGCGAGAGGGTGCAATTTTTCGGGGCCAGCCGATTCTTTCATCCTTGACCAAGTAGTGTTCGAGCAGAAAAGGGCTGGGAAAAAAGGGGCTGTTTATAACACATAACAGATACCAACAATTAACGAAACCAAAGAGCATAGGGTATGACTTTTTTAATTTGTGGTGTTCATCAGTGGGAGAACATTGTGGTAATAATTTTAAAGATTAGTGATTAGAAACCAGATAAAAAACAACCACATGCCGCCGGTGGGATCCGAATAAACGACCTGCGAATTTCGCGTCCGGTGCTGTACCAACTGTGCTACAGCGACGGCTGTCTAGCCTTCTGCTTTAGATGAAATTGATGTGTAGTGTAAGCTACCCTTGGGAGTTTTCTTCAGCATCACCATCGTCCATAGCTGTGGACATAGTATGTTCTGTACTGACGTGAGCGCCACGCAGGACAGTGATCGAACATTGAGGATAGAGCTGAGCAGGAGTCCTCTCGTGCTACCTACTGCATCAGGACTACCAGAATCGAGGTCCTCGTCAGCTATCGAGCAGACAAGGAAAGAGAAAAGAGGGTTCGTTATGACATACATGACGGAAGCCAGCAGTCGCCGAAACCAAGGAGCACAGGGCATGATTTTTTTTAATTTGGGGTGTCCATCAATGGCAAATTATTATGACAATTATTAGTACTTATGAGGCCTAGTGGCATACTTCCAACAGGGGCGAGATTACAAAGGTTTCAAGCGCTTGTTCTAAGAACATGGTTTCTACAAAAGACTTGCCCTCTGACCAGAGTATCAGGTTCCTTGATTGCGCACTAAAGATTTTGACAAAGGACAGGCGCGAAGTCTCTAAAGGCACTGGCCTAATAAATCAGCACACTAGAAATTGGTTAAACGCAGCATTCTGGAAGTATGTTTCGTGAATGCTCTGGAAAAAAAACTGCTCGCATGTTATGCAGCAAAGCCTTGCAGGGCAGGTCGTCCGGCTAGAAGCTTCAAGTTTCCCGTCCACTTTGTTGTTGGCTGTTGATGAAACATTCGCAAGAAAAATGAAGATCGCAGCCAATTCCACCAGGCCAAGAGAAGCGGCGAAAACATTAATAATAATAATTAGTTTTTGGGGAAAGGAAATGGCGCAGTATCTGTCTCATATGTCTTTGGACACCTGAACCGCGCCGTAAGGGAAGGGATAAACGAGGGAGTGAAAGAAAGGAAGAATAGGTGCCGTAGTGGAGGGCTCCGGAATAATTTCGACCACCTGGGGATCTTCAACGTGCACTGACATCGCACAGTACACGGGCGCCTTAGCGTTTTTCCTCCATACAAACGGATCCGCCGCGGTCGGGTTCGAACCCGGGAACTCCGGATCAGTAGTCGAGCGCCCTAACCACTGAACCACCGCGGCGAAAACATTGAAGTGCGAAGTGATGCCGTGCATGAATAAAATTTCCCATGTTGTGAAAAAAGTGTTAACTTGGCGTTTTCAACCCCCGTAGGGTTTCTGGTCTTTGCGCCCGCATCTACGGCGGTGAAAGTAAACAAGCCTGCAAGACATTCCACCAAACGAAGTTCACAAAGTGTGCGGTGGGCGTTATCTATTCCATTTCCTTGTGTTGTGGGAAAGTATTTTTCGTGCAGACAGTACACTGCCTGAATGAATGCCTCATGGAACACGGCAACACGTTGCGGATGGCCACAGGGAGCAACCTGGCTTTGCATTTGAAGGATTGCAGCAAATGCTCACCCTTGTTTCAACGCACGAGCATTAGTGGCAGAGGGAAATGCAGGCACGATCGGGGACTACTTGAAGCATATTTAGTGAAAAAGACTGACCCGTCGTGCAGAAGCGATCTATCTGTTATAATCACAGATAAATAGTGGAGTTTTTCAATAGGAGATGAAATGACCGAACTTGATTCTGTCTTTTTTCTGTTGCATGTGCGCTTGATTGAGAAATTGACTTTAAGTACGCGGAGGAGCAAAAAATCAATCGGTTGTAACCCCAAAGAAAGTGTGTTTTTTTCTTGTCCTGCATCTTCGTTTTCGCTCTTTTTAGACCATCTTTTAGGTGCTTAAATGATCCATTCTATTGTAGTCGCGCGAAAAGCGTTATAATTAGGGGCACGTGGGCGACTAAGATAACCAATTTTCAGGAGTATTGCAGTCAGGGCTACATTGTTCATGGCTCCTTCCAAAGCCTACGGCATGTGCGTAGAAGTTGTTCGAAATTTTACCCTTTACACATTACATTGTGGAAATTGGCACTGACGATGAGAAAGTTTGAATTTGAATTTGAACATTTATTTATTCCACACCAAAAGTGAAAAGAAAGGGTGGAGAAAAAGCTGTTTTAACACAGCTTGACAGCGCTCTATCCCCCAAAGGCAAATGCCACAGTAACAGTTTGCATATACCCCGTTACAAGATTACATAAAAAAAGAATAAGTACTGCATACAAGACTACAAGTTTCAAAGCCTAGAAGTTTACAAAGGCACCAGGCAAAGGACAATAATTTTTTTCAATTTTTTTACAGGGAAAAAAAGAAATATAATAAATGAAAGATTCGGACAAATATACATGGAAGAGAGACATACATACTCAACGCTAATGCGTCAATGCGAAAGCAAAAATAATTTCAATGAAATGGAAAAACTTATCCACATTGATTATTTATCTTCACATCACAAATGTTCACTATGACATGATAATATCAATAAAATGCGGTTGTTTTTAAGCCTTTCCACATCCGCGCCTTCCGAGTGGAAGCGGTTAAGAATGCTTGGCAGCGTGTGCTCAATTATTTGTTCGCAATAGCATGTACGCGAAAAAGGAATGTTCAAGGGTACCTGATGACGATAGGGATAGACGCTGTGTGTGCTCTCTAAGTTTGCCTGCGTTAGGAATGTCTCAAGTTGCCCCTTAATTGCTCGCTTGTAGCATCTAATTAGCTTGAAGCTATATATGTCAGTAGCTTTTAATATATTGTTTTTGAGGAAAAGTGGTTGAGTGTGTTCCAAGTAAGGAACATTCTCAATTGCTCGTATTGCTTTCTTCTGCAATAGAATTAAGCTATGTATATTCTTTAATGTCGTGTTTCCCCAAATCAGTGAGCAATAATCAAGCTGCGAAAGGAATAATGAATTATAAAGATGTTTTTTTACGCCAGTTGGAAATAGTGACGGCACCAATTTAAAATACCGGTAGCTTTTTGCACTTTCCCGCAAAGAATCTAAACATGTTCGTTCCAAGACATGTCAACTGAGAAAGTCACCCCAAATGTTTTTACACTTTTATCGCACGATATACTAAATGGTCCTAATCTGATAGTATTCGTCATCTTGACGCAAGTCCCTCAAGCCCTGAAAAGGACGCATTTTGTTTTTGCCTCGTTGATAAGCAGGTTGCTACTTTGAGACCATTCTTGAAGCGTATTGCAAACGGAGCTTGCTTCGCGAAGCATACATGATAAATCTCGGCCTGCAACATACACAGTACAATCATCGGCGTAGATTACAAATTGACATCTAGGGATTGTTTGAACAACATCATTTACGTAGTACAAAAACAATATGGGACCTAGGATACTGCCTTGTGGAACGCCAGTTTTTATTTGTCGAGGGCTTGATTTATGTTCGTTAATTTCAACAAATTCGGTTCGTGAGTGAAGGTAAGAATTTAGAAGCTGGAGCGATAGTCCTCGGATACGATATTCTCTCTAATCTGGTGAGCAATAAGTCGTTGTTAACGCGGTCAAAAGCTTTACTGAAGTCTAGGTAAATACCAAGCGTCATTATTTTTTTTCAGTTATCTAGTATTATGTCTTTCTCTAATTAATAAGGCGGTTTCTGTAGAGCGATTTTGTCTGACACCATGCTGACTATCTGTTATTAAATTATATTTGCGAGAGGAACTATCCACTCGGACCTTAATTACCTTTTCAAGGCCTTTAGAAAAAATTGGCAGTATAGAGACTGGACGATAATTACTCATATTGTTCCTATCTCCTCCTTTGTGTATAGTTGCCACTTTCGCGACCTTCATGCTCTGGGGAAAAACGCCTGTTGACAATGCAGTGTTGAAAATATGAGCTAATACAGGTGCAATAAGATCCACTACATGTTCAACTGGTCTGATTTCAATGCCATCTACATTTTTTCTGCGGCTGTTTTTGGGGCTCTGGATAAGCGTTTTTACTTCTGAGGTACACGTGGGTTGCAAGAATAATGTATTTAAATTCATTTGGATAATTGTGGGGGCATCATAATCGTTACTGCCGACTCCTATATCAGTAAAAAAGCTATTAAAGTGGTCTGCGAGCTCTTTCTCTTTGAGAAGCGTATTGTTTATTGTCAGGCTTTCAATGCGGCTGCACTCATCTTTCGTGTTTGACACACTATTTATCCTTTTCCCCAAGATATCGCTTCTTTGTAGACAGGTTTCATCAAATACACAATAGTAATAGTCATTTTTTGCTTTTTTCTTTTCTTTAGTTACTTTATTTCGAAAAGCTTTATATTCTATTCATTTACTGATGTTTTTATATTGGATAAAGCATTGATAAAGTTCGTTTTTCTTTTTAATTTGATTAATAAGGTATTTTGTGATCCATGGCCTGCGTGCTTGTTTTGTTTGATGGTGCCTCTTTAACGGAAAGGATTCAAAGTAAAGTTTCCGCAAAATGCTCAGGAATTTGTTATAGGAATCATCAGCGTCTGTGAGCTGAAAGATATCGCTCCAATAAATCCGGAGCAGTTTCTGTCTGAAACTTTCTAATGTGGCGGGCGAGATATCAGGATATGCGATTACATCTGCTTCTTTGGGCCTACGAACGCTGCGGTGCTTTATAAACAAAACTATAGGCGTGTGGTCGCTTATGTCCGCACA
The DNA here is from genome assembly GCF_052857255.1 of Amblyomma americanum. Classification (NCBI taxonomy): domain Eukaryota; kingdom Metazoa; phylum Arthropoda; class Arachnida; order Ixodida; family Ixodidae; genus Amblyomma; species Amblyomma americanum. Next base: position 178,422,603 of record NC_135498.1, on the reverse strand, counting down.
TAATGCTCCCGATAGTATGACTTCTGACGACGCGTTCGTAAGGAACATGTCCAGCAGTGAAGATGTAGGTGCAGTGATACGCGTTGGCGATGTAACTACATTGCGAAAATTATTGCATTCAAGGACGGATATACATTGTGCCGCTGGAATTGAATTTTTAGATACGTCCACATTAAAATCACCTCCACAGGTTAGCTCATATCTGTTGTCATTTGCATATGATAAAAGACAATCAAGGAATTCTAAAAACGCAGATACGTTACCACTTGGTAGGCCGTATACTACCGCAAACAAATTTCTGCCCGTTCTTATGCAGAGGACCTCGAAATTGGGATTTATAACGAAGAATTCAACCTTTATGCTGTCCTTGAACACTGTATTGCGATGCCCCCTCCTCATAGGCCTTGGCGATTTAAGTAGTGATGATAACCGGGCAAGACTAGAAAATCAGAATAGTTTGTGTACCATGTTTCGCTGAACATAATGACACAAAACTTGAAGCCACATGATTCTAGCAATACACCTATATCATCGTGGTTTGACGAAACAGATCTGGTATTTAAGTGGAACAATTTGATGCACTTTGCTAGGTTAACCCCGACGAGATCCTTTATATCTTCCGGGAGAATACAATCCATGATATCGGCCACTTATACTTTAGGCGATGTATCGGCACAGATCTTGCCGATGTCACTTTCGCGAAGAATTTGTACAATCGGTGACGTCTCAGTGCAGCGCGCAAAAATGCTGCCGTTTCGGGTCCAGACAAACTTCCAGTTGTGCTCACGCTTGAGCGCACCAGCCATCCCAAGCACTTTTTTCAATGTCGGGCACAAGTGCTCAATAATGTACACTGGAGAAACGTTTTCATCTTCACTTGAGAGTCCTAGCGTCTCAGTGGTTAGTCTTCTTTCGCGACTTCTTAAGGACCTTGTCTAGCTTCTCACGATGTTGAAACTGCACGATGATGTTTGTTTTGTCTTTCTCTTTTGTTTGCACCAATCTTTCTGAGCAGCTCGGCAAGATTTTCATTTGGTTTTTGTTTGACTCCTTTGATTTCCAGATTTCGATTTCTGGAGTACTGTTCTGATTTCACCAAGTTTATCTGGCATTCAGCCAGGTCCTTTTCAAGCAAAAAAACCTTCTGCCGAAGGCATTCGTTTTCGTTCTTACACTACTGTTTTCTTTCAGAGTAGTCTTTAGGCGTCGGTTTGCATCATCAAGTGTCTTATTCATCTCATTCATGCTCACTTTTATCTCCTCTAGTTCTGTACGCAGTCCCCTTTCCTCTTGTCTAATGTTTCGCTCTAGCGCATCTCTTAGAGCCTTCCATTCTAGTTTCATTTCTTCTTTGAAATCGCTCAGTAGTTTTGCCACTTCTTTAGTCATATTTTTTTAGGGATACACTTTCCACACTTTTTGCAAATATGCGTAAAACAGCTAAAGGCAACAGATAAAGGCAGCAGTGACAGCGGTGCAGAAAACCCAAGAGAAATAATGCGTACTTAAAAGAACTGCGGACTAACCTGCAAGATGCAGTGAACACGAGTAAGGTGTTGCCCTCAGCGTCGCTGTCACTGCTGCCGAATGCGCGACTCGGCGACTCGATGCTGGCTTTATAGGTGCTGGATGAGGGGCGTGGCTGTATCGTCGTATTCTTTGCGCCGCTTGCGGCCGGCGCCACGATGGCCGGGTTCACGAAGGCCGGTGCGTAGTAGTGCAGCAATGACCGGGCAACCGCAGATCCGCTGTAGTCCAGCAGCAATTTGCCAGGGAACAGGCACAGCGTTGCCCCTTCACTTGCGTACAGGATGCCTGCAAGATGCAGTGAACACGAGTAAGGTGTTGCCCTCAGCGTCGCTGTCACTGCTGCCGAATGCGCGACTCGGCGACTCGATGCTGGCTTTATAGGTGCTGGATGGGGGGCGTGGCTGTATCGTCGTGTTCTTTGCGCCGCTTGCGGCCGGCGCCACGATGGCCGGGTTCACGAAGGCCGGTGCGTAGTAGTGCAGCAATGACCGGGCAACCGCAGATCCGCTGTAGTCCAGCAGCAATTTGCCAGGGAACAGGCACAGCGTTGCCCCTTCACTTGCGTACAGGATGCCTGCAAGATGCAGTGAACACGAGTAAGGTGTTGCCCTCAGCGTCGCTGTCACTGCTGCCAAATGCGCGACTCGGCGACTCGATGCTGGCTTTATAGGTGCTGGATGGGGGGCGTGGCTGTATCGTCGTGTTCTTTGCGCCGCTTGCGGCCGGCGCCACGATGGCCGGGTTCACGAAGGCCGGTGCGTAGTAGTGCAGCAATGACCGGGCAACCGCAGATCCGCTGTAGTCCAGCAGCAATTTGCCAGGGAACAGGCACAGCGTTGCCCCTTCACTTGCGTACAGGATGCCTGCAAGATGCAGTGAACACGAGTAAGGTGTTGCCCTCAGCGTCGCTGTCACTGCTGCCGAATGCGCGACTCGGCGACTCGATGCTGGCTTTATAGGTGCTGGATGGGGGGCGTGGCTGTATCGTCGTATTCTTTGCGCCGCTTGCGGCCGGCGCCACGATGGCCGGGTTCACGAAGGCCGGTGCGTAGTAGTGCAGCAATGACCGGGCAACCGCAGATCCGCTGTAGTCCAGCAGCAATTTGCCAGGGAACAGGCACAGCGTTGCCCCTTCACTTGCGTACAGGATGCCTGCAAGATGCAGTGAACACGAGTAAGGTGTTGCCCTCAGCGTCGCTTTCACTGCTGCCGAAAGTTGAAGACGCGCATAACTGACTCTCCGGGTCAGTGCTTTCAGGTGCGTGTCCCTGGTGTCCACTGGTAAAAACGACGCTTCACACAATATTTCGTGCTTACCTGTGCTGAACCGCCAGCCATTTCATTGTCGGGGATAGCGCACGCACCTCCACTAGAGTGGAAGATTGTAGGACGTGTGTCAGCGAACCCGGGCTAGATGCCATGATATGTTAGTGCGTACATTTTGCTGTATCGTTGTCGGTCTGGGAAAGTATTTATTTGAATAAGTCAGATTGCTGCTATGCCTACAGTGCTAGGCTTTTTGTGAGGGGGAGAATAAATCCTGCTTTTGAGCCGCGGAATCTCGAGACGTTCGCCGCAATTGGATGAGAGCGTCACGAAGGTAAGGGGAGAGTATTGATAGGACGATCATGCTTGCCCCACTCGGTTAGTTAACGCTCGAGCTAAGCCGTTCGCCCTTTTTTTCCTCTTCACGCTCGCTTGTCCCAGTGTCTACGTGATTCGATCGTATTCTTCAAGCTTGGGGCTTAGGACCTGAGCCACCAGCAGCGATGTTCGTCTGTTTGTTAAAGTTTCGACAAGCCTTTTGCGAGTCAGTGACGACGTCAACTCCTCACCCCACCGTGTCGTGGTGCTTAATGACTAGTGCCGCGGCTCTGGTTTCAGCCGCAGCTGAGCTCTCTGTCCTGACAGAGGCCGTAAGGGCTGAGGAATTGTCTCGCGTTCACGGCGTCTACCGCTAGGAGTCCCCTTCCGAGTATATCGCCACGTCCACGTGCATTACGTGCTGGTCGCCCTTAAATTTCACCGCTCTCAACCGACGCTAGCCTTGTGTCGACCTTCGTGGAGTTCGTGGTTCAAGTGTCTCGGGATGGTGCTCGTCTTGAACATCCTTCCAACCTCGAGCGGAAGCGACTATTGCCCATTGAGAGTGCGATGCATCGCTACGGTCCCCGTCCGATGAAGCATTGCTCTGCTCCCAGCCGTGGCGGGCAGTCTCTCCATTTGTAAAACTAGATCCACGTCGGCGAAGGACTTGTGGATTCCAAAACAGGCTTACTTCTTCTTCGAGGTGGTGACAGGGAGAACCAGTGTCGTTTAGCAAGCGCCTGTGATGATGACCACGACTTTTTGGCCTCACGTGTTTAGCGAGTGGTGGCGATACGGCATGCCGCACGTCATTCTGCTGATCACCAGCGCCTGGAAGAGGCGGAGCGTGTCCTCTTCGCGCTGCCCTTGCGGCTTCTTGTGATTCTTTTGATCGTCCGCTAGATTTGGCTCATGGCGGGCCTTAGGGTTTGGATCGTGTAGAAGGCTTTCACGTTGCTCGGGGCCAAGAAACCCAGAATCTTGGTCTGGTAGCTCTCAGGGATATTCTGGCCCTCTGTATAGAGGGCCGGGGGATTGTAGAATGTTTGCAAGACATACTGGGTCTCGCTAAATGCTCAGTCATGTGGCAACCTAGAGGGCAGGAGGAAAGAAAGCCGGAGAAATCCAACAAAGCGAGGTGCAACGACAAGAAACCAAGTCAGAGGTGTCCGAAGTGATATCTCGGCGGCAGGGTGGGTCTGTATGCTGCACACTGCGGGAGTGGCGTCTTTGCCAACAGTACCCCGCATTTCTTCGATTCTGGCCGAAATGGCCACAAAGCGGATGCGTGTCGACAATGGATCTCCGACAAAACCCAGGCAGCCGCGTGTATTCCCCCTCTAGCGAAGTTTGTGACTGTTACGACGAGCTAAAAAACGGTCCCGTTGTCAGTGCAGTTAGAACGGCGCGGCAGAATTACTTGGCGGGAACGCCACTGATAGTCGACGGCTGTTTGGCAGCAAAATAGATCACTGTGTTGCGAGACACAAATTGTAACACCGTGATTATCAAGAAGGACTGGGTGCCAGATGACCAATCCACCTAATTTCAATAGCAATTCCCTTAGTAAATACCTTTCAGGCAATTCTTTAGTTATCGCATTAACCACAGCGCCTGTTTGCCATTACAGGTGGGTTAGCGTTGTTCCAAGCTTCTGGTAACCTCTAGATCATAAGGCATTGCGTATGCAGGGTGGCTAGTTTTTCTATCACAATCTCTTCTCCAACATTCAACAGATCTGTTGTTACCTAATCCTCACCAGCTGCTTTCCTCCCGGTACTGCTCCAAAGGCTCTCTTTACTTCCTCTTCCATTACTCGCCGCATGTACAATTGGTGTACTCTACTTCCTCTACATTGGCTTCTGTATATATTTGCATAGAACGCTCCGTCTAGTTTAACTATCTTATCCATATTGCTTATGACATTCCCTCCTTTGCCTCTTAGCGCATACATCTGGTTTTTACCTATGCCTAGTTTGCACTTCACTGCTTTTGGGCTGCCTCCGTTCTTTAGAGTGTGCTCGATTGTCTCCGTATTAAACTTCCTCATGTCGGCTACCTTGCGCTTATTTATTAACTTTGACAGCTCTTCAGGAACAGGAACAGGTAGGCAAAGCGCAACAGTGTTTGTGGGCTTTGCGGAATCTGGAGACTCCCCTTTTTCAGGATTCGGGCAGTGGTTTCGCTGACAACCCCGACAAAAGGGACAGTGACGCAGTTTGGTAGTCGCATTGCTCTTTGTGCGTTTATTTCTTGGCGCATGGTGTGGTGTTTTCGAAGGCGAATGGTTTTTAGAATAGAGCTTTTGGGGTAGTCGTTCATGACTGGTTCTTTGAATATCGTGCGTTGTTTTTTTTTCTGTCAAACTCTGTGCTGCAGTGTGTCTCAACTCTTCTGAACAAAGTCTTCACCATTGATACTTTATGGACTGCCGGGTGGCTCGAAGCGAAGTGGAGGTGCTGGTCTGAGTGAGTTGGTTTGCGGTATACGGAGAATTGAAGGGTTCTGTTGTATTGGGATACGAGGACGTCCAAAAATTGGCAGAGGCTTAGCTCGGCTATGCCAGGATATACGTAACGAAAGCTAAGGCATATCTTGGTTAGCCTTGGTTAATCTTCAATGCAAGTCCAGGTTAGTTTGGTTGTCTGGCTAGTTGTTATTGTGGTCACGCGGTTGGTCACCTGACCAGTCCCGTGATTGGTCACGTGATGCGGTGCGACAAAGGTGGGACTGCGAGCACCACGAAACTGCGAGCTCACAGCCAATGTAGCTTTCGCTACAAAAACGGCTGGAAGTTTTCTTGTTCCAGCTCTAGCGTGAACTGATTATCTGCTTTATCTGGAATATCTGAATATACCGCCTCCTCACAGTGCGACGACATGAATCACAGCCTTAACCCGCCTCCCCCTGCCCAATGCCTTTTGCATCATAGGTTTCGTTCCTTTGATCTCCTCCTTCCCTCCATGCATACTTAAAGACGCTAGCTACTGCTCCATTTACCCCTGATGAAGGAGCCGAGCTGGCTTCGAAACGTTGGGTTTCAAATTAAAGTTTTTGTTGGAGGTGTGTTGAGTTTATTATAGGTCTTCAAACCCAACCTGAAAGGCTCTCAAAATGTTTTCTTTTCAAAACGATGCCTTGCACGTACGATAGCAAGCGCGTGGTGAGCAGCACAATTAGAGGCGACCAGAGAGCCAGTAGAGAAGTAGAGTATGGACTCCGCACCCCCACCCTTAGTTGCGGGGCCGCACACTCCTCGAAAGTTTCAGAGCTACAATAGAGACTCAACAGACAGACAGAAAAACATTATTGAGCAAGTGAGCACTGCATCAAGTAGGTCATGCCGGGACATGACGTCGGCAGCCCGAGTCACCGCAGCAAGCTGCGATGTCGGGTCTGCAAACATGAGCAGGACCTCTCAGTCCTCCCAGCTCGAGATGGCGTGCTGTCCCCGCGGGGGAGGATCAGCAGGGCAGCCGAAAAGGATATGAGAGAGTGTGGCGTGGGGATCACCGCTTAGGGAGCATGCAGGGGATGTGCCGCAATAGTGGGATAAAAGCTTAGGGGATGACAGAGAGCGGGTCTGGAGGCGTCTGTAGAGGATCTGTTGGGAGTGCGTAAGAGAGGGGTGGAGAGGAGGGTAAGTCCGACGGTCCAAACGGGGTATTTGCGTGAGCTCCGCAAAGGTGAGCGCCCACTCTCTCGAGAATCCTGGATCGAGACGGTCCTGAGCCCGGCATATCAAACCTCGGGCCAATGTATCAGCAGCCTCGTTTCCAGGGTTCCCAGAGTCAGCCGGCACCCACTGAATCTCTACCCTGCGCGGTAAATTTTGGGTAGGGGTGTTCAACAATTGCCAGGCAGGGGCGTGAATCCTGCCCCTGGCAAAGTTGGACAGAGCCGTTTTGGACTCGCTAAAGATGCATTGGACGTCCGAATGTGCAAGGGCTAGAGCGATAGCGGTCTCCTCTGCCTCCTCAAGCGTAGAGCTCGAGGGAAGACGGTAAGTTACAGGGCGAGGTAGGGTTGGATTGTAGGCAACTGCTACCTCTTCATGCGCGGTACATGCAGCGTCTACCGAAACGGCATCGTGGGCTTGCCCATAATACTTATGGAGGGCATTAGCGCGAGCTATGTGGCGAGGAATGTGATATTGGGGATGGACGTTTCGAGGAAGGGGCTTCACAACGAGAGGTGTATGGATGTGTCAAGGGATGGCTATAAGGGTCGACTGCTTAGCGCGTATGTTGACGCGAAGGGAAGAGAGTATATGGCGGCCAGTGGCGCTCGTGGCAAGTCTAAGGTAATGTGTCTGAAGGTGCGCGTCAACTAGTTCCTGATAGGTGTTATGCATGCCTAGTGCAAGACGTTTCGCTACGCTAGTGCTACGAGGTAGGTTTAGGGCTGTATTAGTCGCAACGCGGATCATTGCGTTCACCTGTTCGGTTTCCGTGCGGTTCAATTTGAGGTATGGGGTTGCGTACAGAATGCGGCTAAGCGTAAATGTGTGCACTACTTTCATATTGTCCGCTTCGTCTAAACCCTTGTTACGGGCGGATACTCGGTGTAGAAGGTGCAACACGGATTGCGTGGAGGCCTTGAGTCTTTTAAGGGTATGTTCATTTCGTCCAGAATCCTGCAAGTGGAGGCCAAGGATGCGGAGGTCGGGTGTGATGGGGATAGCGGATCCCTTTAAATTGATTTGTATGGGCGAGTTAGCGCCAGATTTTGGCCTAATTAGGAAGAGTGCGGACTTAGATGGGGAACATTCGAGCCCGATGGATGACGCGTGAGAGGAGATGGTGTCTGCTGCTAACTGAAGAGTTTCCTCAATTTCCCCGTCAGAGCCATGAGTGGTCCATGTGGTCATATTATCAGCGTACAGGGTATGTTTTAGGTGTGGGATTAGAGCCAGTTTGAGAGCAACTTTAAAGATAAGGGGAGAAAGGACCGCCCCATGAGAGATTCCGAGCTCTCCGAGTGTATAAGGGGATGTGGTAATCTGATCTATGTGCAGGGAAGCAGTGCGGCCCGAGAGAAACGCTCCGCGCAAGCGTAGTTGTAGGTTTTAGGGCCTACCTGTAGAGCCTGCAGTTCCCGTAAGATGACATCGTGTCGAATTCTGTCAAATGCCTTGGTGAGGTCAACTGCCAGGATAGCTTTTTTGTGGTGGGGAATGGTATAATCAGGCACGTCATGCGTAATTTGAAGTAGGGCGTCCTGCGGAGATAGATACGCACGAAAGCCGAGCATACTGTGAGGGAAAAGGTGGTTGCCTTCCATGTACATTGTTAGCCGAGCAAGAATTATGTGCTCGAAGACCTTGCCTAGACAGGATGTAAGAAAAATGGGGCGGATGTTTTCTATGGTGATAAGCTTGTGAGGTTTTGGAATAAAAATAATTTTTCCATGCTTCCACGAGGCAGGGGGAGTACCTGCCTCCCAACTTTCGTCAAAGTAGTTGACTAAGTCAGAGATGGAAACATTGTCAAGATTTCTGATAGCTGCATTGGTAATTTGATCATCTCCGGGAGCGGTATTCCGTAATTTCAATAGGGCGACGCAAAATTTTGATTCTGTAATAAGGGCGTCAAGCTCGGGCTGGGGTGGGCCCGCATAATCAGGATACTTGCAAAGGAGACCGGGCGTTGTATAGGTGCAGTTCACCTGGGCGAGGAAGGCGTCGGTGTCCTGTCGATGGTTGTGAGCGAGGCGGCGAATGCTAAGGCGCGTCTGAGATTTGGATTGTGTGGGGTCTAGTATGTGCCGTAACAGATGCCAAGCGCGGGTTGTGGAGAGATTGCCGCGGAGACCGTCACAAACCTGAGCCCAGTTAGCTTTGCAAAGAGTGGCACTACATTGTAGCATTTGGGATTGAATCTGGGCAAGCTTGAGTTTTAGTCTCCTATTGTGCTTCTGAGTCTTCCAACTTTGCGTTATGTTGTCTTGTGCTTGGAGGACGTGGGCGAGCTTGCTGTCAATAACAGGGGTGTCTGGGGTAGAGTCGAGCGTTTGAGTGTGTTGGCGAATGTCTTTTTCCAACTGAATAATCCAGGTGTCTATGTCGAAAGGGGCCTGTGTTGGCTGCGCTTGTCTAAATTTGCGGAGCGCGTCCCAATTAGTGTGCTTAACGGTAAATTTGCGCTGAGATCGGCGATAGTTTAGCGTTATTCGAATTAGGTGATGATCGCTGCCTATTGTGGAAAGCATTCTTTCCCACTGCAGGAGGTCCAAGTTTCTACCAAGCCTGAGGTCTGGGCTAGTATCGGCAGTAACACTGTTACCAATCCGCGTAGGTGAGCTGAAATCATTAAATATGATCAGGTGGAGCGCCAGCGTCTCATTGTATAAAACTGTGCCTCTGTGGTTGGTGCGCCGATAGCCCCAGTCCACGTGAGCGCAATTAAAATCTCCGGCAATAAGTGGGAGGTTTGATCCGCCCAACTGGGTTGCGGATTTGAGAAGTGAGGGGAGTAAGTTAATTGGCTGACGTGGGAGGAGGTAGCAGTTAAGAAAGAACAGGGTTGATTTTTCAGGGGTGGGTGGTAAGACTTCAATAAGGCTGTTAGCGATAGGGGAGGTAATTACGTGTTCCACGTAGTGCAAGGATTTACTGACATATGTGGCCACCCGAGGAACATCAGTGGGGTCTGACAGGATAAAAGTATATCCTGGCAGCTGCCTGCAAACATTGGCGTCCTGAATGGCGATAATGTCTAATGGGGATGACGAACTTGCGATAATTTGCTGCAGAGGATCGCGCTTTCGCCGAAACCCCATGCAATTCCACTGAGTAATCTGTAAAGAAATAATTCCCGTCGGAGGAGCCATGTTGTTGGGTAGTGAGGGGAAGGAGGGGTGAGGAGAGTGTGACTGTGGGAGGATAGTCCGTTGAGAGTCCAGGAGTGAGGCGAGTTAAGCGCTCCTCTACCTTGGTCATGATGCTACATATGGCATTATCCATTATACGGGTGATTGTAGATTCAATGATAAGTTGGCACTGTGCAGTGAGCTGCGCAGTAACGCGCTGTGTGAGCCTTGCTTCCAAGTTTGTTGCGAAAGCCTTAAATTTGGCATCTAGGTCTATTGGTTCGACTGGGCTCTCATCAGGCCTTCTTTTTTTAGAGGGATGTTGGGCGGGTTGGGTGGGTGAAGGGGAGAAGGGTGGTGGATGGGGAGATAGAGCAGAGGTGGCGGAAGAGAGGGCTACCCTGAGCTGCTTTACCTCCCCTCGCCGAGCCTTCACGTCCGGGTCCAGGGAGGTCCTGGTGTTCGTCCCGGCAGCCTTGGAGGCCCGTGTTGCAGTAGATGGGAGGGCCGTTTTCAGCGGAGGAAAGGCGTTCTTGATCGTTTACAGCGGAGGAAAGTCATCCTTGTTAGGGGGCATTGCCTTCTGGGGAGATGGGTTGCGTGGTTGGGCGGTGCGATGTCTAGCCATGCACGAGCCGGTGACCGTGAGGTGCCTTGGGGGCCCATGTTGCAGTAGATGGGAGGGCCGTTTTCAGCGGAGGAAAGGCGTTCTTGATCGTTTGCAGCGGAGGAAAGTCATCCTTGTTAGGGGGCATTGCCTTCTGGGGAGATGGGTTGCGTGGTTGGGCGGTGCGATGTCTAGCCATGCACGAGCCGGTGACCGTGAGGTGCTGGCCTCCAAAGAGAATGCAGGTCGGTATGCAGGAGGGCACATCTTGCGGTTCATGCTTGTCTCCGCGCCGCGGGCAGAGACCAGTCTTGTTGTGCGGGCACACGTCATACCTATGGCCCGGCCGACGACAGTTCGTGCACGCGTCTGGACTTCCCTTGTACGGCGTGCATCTGTACACGACACTGATGTAGCGTATGGTATGGGGGACTGGTCCGTTCGCAAAGGTGATCAGTACGGAATGAGTCCTGCCCATTCTGCGGGCTGCAATGATATCAGCGTACGGGTTACGGGTCTGGAGGTCCTGTAGCATCTGCTCCGGCGTCTCCTCCCAGTAGGCTTACGAGATGACTCCACGCACAGCAGCCGCCGGCGGTGCAATGTAGGCTGCGACAGGGTAAGCGGTCTCTTGGAGGACCACTTCCCTGAGCTGGACGAGGTGAAGGGCGGTTGTCTCGTGCGGGGTAGCAACCGTGAAGGTGTTATTCGTAGGGTGGATCCTCAGGTGAATATCCCTGAGGTCACGGCAAGCAGCGCTGACTTTCAGGGCTTGCAGGAGTGGCTGCGCCAGGGTGCCTTTCAAAGCTAGGCCTCCTCTTGGTCGGTAAACGACCCGTTTAGTGCCGGGAGGGAGTTAAGCAAGTTGTTTGCTTCGGTGTGCGAATGCGTGCGTCGCGCGCAGCTGTTCTTGTTGAGGCCTGTATGTAAGCTTAAAAGTCGCAGTGGTAGCGGACGCGGACGCCGTAGGCTTAGATGGAACAGACGCTGCTTGATGGGATATGGCCAGCGTTTCCGCGCTTGAGATTTCACCCTTGTACGCGCGGAGTATCGGGATCCACTCACTGGAACGAATGTTGTCCCTCTGTGCTTGCACCTCCATGGCTGTTGGGGGTAGGTGCGCTTCCGATGAGTGAGGAACACAGCGCGCCGGCGAGGCTCGCCTCGATGAGGCGAGGCTTAGCACAGCGGCACAGCAGGCGGGGATGTTTTCGCTTGTCAGTTCTTGTGAGTCATCGGGCACATCCAAAAGATGATAACGGTTAAGGCCCGTGTACCTTCCTGGATCCGTTGAGGGTCTTGATGGGTCCTTGGGAAGATTTAGCTGGGCACAGGAGCAAGAAATTGGCGGAGCCGATGCAAGACGCGTCCGCTCACTCGGGCCCCCTAGCGGCAGTCCTAGAGACTCAAGCAATAGCACCGCTGATGAACTCGAGTTTTGTTAAAGGAGTACCGTCATATGAAGGCTCAAATGTATTCCATCAGTTGATAAAATTAACGAAATTCTTGATTTCTTACTCGAACGCTATTGGCTGCGCAAATATTCTATAACTTGGAGTTTAATTTCGTTCCACCGAACTTCTGTTCGCTTGGAACAATGTACAAGTGTGTGCTGCCTGATAGCGGTGGGTAACCTACACCACAATTAGTGGCCAGTCGACCTGTTAAAGGGAGCGCTAATGGCCACCAGGCACTCATCGGAGGTCCGCGAACTTATTAGGCGGTCTACCGCAGAAACCTGGCCTACAATAATAAGCGGCTGACATCCAGTACTTACTGATGTTGCGGGTAGAAGATTATAGGGTCCACCCTGCGAACGAAAGCACCCGTGAGATGGCAACCTAGCCTTCTTCGCGCTTCACATCGCGCCGCCTTAAGCACCCCCTGCCCCAGGGGCCAAGATCTTCCAAAACAGGAGGGTTTCGGCTTTTCTAGCCGAAGCGGAAGAGTGGGAAGAGTGCGGAAATCTTCAATCAGGTGGGTGTTTTCGAGTACGAACCCAGTACATTTTGTCGCCACAGCGGTGGAAGCCATTGCAACGCCTTCTGTACAGAGCTACATGTGCCGCTAAGCTGTTCATCCGCCCACTCCGTAGTTATTTTCCGCAACAAGTTTTGCTGGAAATGGAGCGGGAGCTTTAGATGTGACACACGCTCTCTCGTCCTAAGCGGCGCAACATAGTTCACGCTTTCAATTACAGTCCATGACCGATTTTTCGGACTCTGTAGGGACCACGAAAACAGCCTAAAAACAAAATTTCACCAGAAAATTACTAATTTATTGCCAATATGACAGAGGAAGGGGTGAGCAGTTCTGTGCACATTCTGAAGCTCCTCATGACTAATCGTCGCGATTTGTAGTCTATATAGACGACGTACGGTGGCCTGAGCTTGGCGTACGATGGCTGTACTGCCTTCGGCATGTCACCGGCGAGCGCTCAGGTTGGGCATAAGTCTAGACGATAAAGGGAACCCCCCCCCCCACCCCCTCCCCCCCCCTCCCCCCCCCCCGCTGCGGGAGCTGCGCTACGTCCGCAGTCCGAATGCGCCAGAATGAGAAAGCGAAGATGGCGAGACCGAGACGATGAAACGCTGAGAGCCGACAAAGGGCTGAAACAAGCGCTCCGTCGACGTTGGCCTTCGTAATTAGGCCTAGCGACTAAAGGCCAAATTCGTTGCCCTATTCAGCGATATACATTCCGCAGTGGCTTCCAGTGGCTATTGCAGGAAGCGTCCACAAAAGAAATTTGACAATTAAAATATTTGCAGAGACTAGTTAGATTTATGAACCGTTCTGTCTAAAATTTGCGTAGATCAACGTTTCCTTAAAAGACGAATAGATTCAGACACCTTGGGGTTGAATCAATTAGATGACAAAAATACGTTTGCCTTCACACATCGCCTTCAGTTTGCTAATATGAAATTTGTAGCCCAGTTTTTCGGTTACAGCGTGTCCAAAGCACTTATGTGCACAAACTAAGGAAAACACATTTTTTCGTACTGCTACACTGAGAGAAACGGTTTTTGCACAAGACTAGTCTTTATCTCCGCGTTAATATTCCACGGAAGAAAATTATTTGCTTCATCTAGTTTTCGATATTGTAACTGGGCATTATGCAACGATTAGCCAGCGAAAGCAAATACGTGTTGGATTATGTTTCATACGCTGCAAGTAATATAGCCTACTCTAAGCTATATATCCTCTAAGCTATATATAGCTTACTCCGCCGTGTACCGCAGCATGATAGGAATCCCACCTGATACATAACTGCTACATGATAGGAATCCCATAATTTTATGTGATTTTAATATTGATGCTGATCGAACGGTGTAAAAGAGAGGCACGGTGAAGTTCAAGTTTCGCACAAACTTTCATCGACCACATTGTGGTACCAAAGCTAAAACAAAAATTACCAGCCATTATTGAGCAGAAAATGGCTCACTCGTATTTCATTTCCTTAACGTAGTTGCCACGAAAAACCGAAAGTCAGAGGCTGAAGGAAATCGTGAAGACCGTCAAGAGTGCATTAGTGGATAATCAAATCCGAGATTACTGTTGAAGATTAATAATGCATTTTGTAGTGAGAGCTGCACTACGCTACCCGGTCGACCATCTTTCCTCGAGCCTGGGAGGCCGATAGTGCACATGCGCGAAACCTGGGAGGAGCAGCAGGTGCGCGGCGCATGACGTCAGAGTTCGCAGCTGCCGCCGCGCGAGCAGCCGCGCCGGCCCGATTACGCCTGCCGGCGACGCGCTTGAATGCGCATGCGCGGCAACCGGAGAAGGCCAGCAGGTGCACGGCGAGTGACGTCAGAGCTCGTCCGCCACCACGGCCGCTTCTGGGGTTGTTGATAAACTGCGTATGTGCGGCTGAGTCCATAAATTCTGAGGTGATACGACTCGGTGTATCACAATCGCTTCGCATCGGTGACGAAAAGGAGACTCCCGCTACCGCTATGCGGCGGCGTCGTCAGGAGAAGATCGATTCTCCAGACCCAGAAGTCGTCGCCTGGCACTTGGCCGCTCCGCAGAGAAAGAATGAACATGTGAAGGCTAAACGAGCGGTGCCTGAGCAAAAAAAAATCTTGCGAAGCGGAGACGCCAAGAGGCGGAGCGTAACAAGTGGCGCATACCAGTTCGCATGGTTCCCTTCGCAAGAAAATCAAGATGAAGCAATGGCAACAACATCCTCATCAACAGCAACTGAAGAGAAGGATGCAAAGGCTTGTCGTATAACTGAAGACGCGATTAGACCACGGACGTTTACGTATATGCTGGCATAGCTGAGCAAAGCCACTGTCGATATTTAAACACATTGTGACTGTAGGAATATTTGTGGATATAATTACCTCAATTTATTCAAAGGCCTCCAAAAATTTTTTTGCAAAACAAAAAAAATCTCCTAACAAATGGATGAACATGGAAGTAATCAAACTTTGAATTTGCACATTGAGTACAAAAAACTTCGGAACCATATAACTGCAAAACTACGAGCAGAGAAAAAGCATTCGTTTTAAAAGAAATTTTCAAGGAGGAAAGGAAATGTAAAAAGCTAATGGGACCATCAGAACGAACCGATGAGGAGAACGAAGAAACTGACAGGAGATGAAAAAAATGTCAACGAACTTCAAGAACTTAGATGCTCTACCTGATGCATTTCTTAATCATTTTATAAAGTACGTAGAAGTGTTTATAAAATCGACGCCTAAAACGAAATTGTCCAGGTTTTCCACACATGAATGTGTCAGCTCGACTTATCTGTCGCCCATAATAGCAGCCTATCTGTGGCCTACAGTCAGCACAATAGCACTTTGAATACCTTCCGGCATAGATGGTGTAAGATTACGCAATTTTCATGTGAATTTTTAATTTGCAGAATTTCCTTCCAGCGATAATAAACGGACCGTTTAGCAAAGGAGTAATACCTGAGAAGCTAAACGTTTCTGTTTTTAGACCAATTCCCAAAAGGAATGAGAAAGATTATGTTTACAATTACATGTCTATAGCAATTGTCCCTCTGCTCACGCAAAAAATACGCCCATGCTGTGATGGCTAGATTTTGTGAAAAAATTCCTTATTCTCCCAATAACCATTACGGAGTCAACAAAGCCTGTTGTAGTATCAGTTTGCTGGAGGACTTTTGCTATTTACGTTCAAATTTAAATTCTGTTAACCTTGTTTTTAGACCTCACCAAGACGTTTGAAAGAGTATACCAAGAAACGCTCATATTTCAACTTCAACGAAAGAGATTTCGAGAATCTGGCGATTCTTGGCTAAGCAGCTGTTTCAACCGCCGCCAAAAAAAATAGTAAAAATAGACTGGAAATATAGCGAATTACAGAGAAACAGGTACGGAGCTCCGGAAGGGTAACGTCTGGGAGCAATGTTGATTAGTTTGCTCGTCAGTGACATAAGTGATGTAGAATTAAATTCATACTTACTTAGTTACTTAGTTTGCTGACGACACGGCACTCGTCTTGACACATTCTCAACCGGAGGTAGCAGTTATCATGATGCATTGAGAGCTTTATACTATTATGGAGTGCTTCCAAGATAATTTTGTATTTGTTAACACTTCGAACCCAAAACTAATATGCTTTCACAATCTACACAAAAAATAATTTTTCAAGATCAGCAGTACTGGTGCACACAGAGCTGCACAAGCTGCTCACGTATTCCACTTCCATGCAGTACATCAAACAAATATTTCGGAATTGAATTTCATACCACGTTGCCCTGCTACAGACAAGTTGAAATAGTACATAAAAATCTGAGGACCATGGTTGCACACCTGTGTCACATAAGATCATGCACGACTGTGAAACTGAGGCAAATAGTTTAGAAAACAAAAATTCTATGGATGTATTTAAGTCTACTTAGGTGCAGTAAAGCGAAAGCGTTTCTCTATGCCTCTTCTGTTACTTACTCGTGTTCTCTTTCTAAATTCGGTTTTGCCACATCCGAAGACATAGGTCCCTATGCTAGACGTCTAGTTAAACGCACCAAAGTAATAATTAACAACTGATTCTATAATGATTCAGTTATTTCGGTATTTCAGACTGCGCGATTTTCTTATCGAGTAGCTTGTTGAGTTCAGTAATTGTCGTCATCATCATCAGCCTGACTGCGCCCACTAAAGCGCGAAGGCCACTCCCAAGTCTCTTCAATTAACCCTGTCATTTGCCAGCTGTATCCACCCTATGCCTGCAAGCTTCTTAATCTCCTCCGCCGACCTAACCTTCTGCCTTCCTCTACTACGCTTCTTTTCTCTTGGAATCCACTCCGCTGCCCTTAAGGAGCAGTGGTTATCTTCCCTTGGAATTACATGCCCTGCCCAAGCTCATACGTTCTTCTTGATTTCGACCAGGATGTCATTAATCCGCGTTTGTTGCCTCACCCACTCTGCCCGCTTCCGGTATCTTATCGTTACCCTGTCATTTTTCTTTCTATGGCTCGCTGCGTTGTCGTTAACTTAAAGGGAGGTGAAATGATTTTTTGAGAATTTGGGGTTCTTCAAGAAATCGAATCTATGAAGCTTCAAGGTAAATCATGCCAAGTATTTTTTCGGCAGCGTTTAAAATAGTGACGTAATCGCGAATTAAAACTGCAGCGATAATCAGGCTTCTCACTACGTTAGAGAAGTGCGGAGAGTCGTGATGACGTCATTGTTGCCGAAATTTCAGATGTCCGCTACCTTCACCCACGAGCTGCAGTGAGCCTTCCAACACCACCAAACCATGCTTCGTAGGCTTCACCGTCGGCGGCGTTGGTTTAATTCCTTGAAACAACTGTTTATCAGCTGTAAACGCAGATCCACCTTATGTGACGTCATCGTTGCGGCCTTTGCTCATCGCTGCGCACTGCAGAGAAGCCCGACCACCAATGTGGATTTATTCTGCGACTACGTCACGATTTCAAATCATAACACAAAATTACTTCGCATGCATTACCTCCAAGTTTCACACATTCTACCCCTATAAACTTATCGAAATCTAAAACCTCTTCACCGGCCCTTTAAGCTCAGCCCTTTTAGTTAGCCTCTACGTTTCTGCCTCGTCTTAATCTGCGTCGGCGCAGTGAGCGAAAAATGACAAAACGTAATCAATATAAGCTTCGGCTCCTGCATTGATTGAAGTTAAGTCCATTCATTTAATTTATTCATGGGTAAAGTTTCTTTTGGGAAGGAGCTCATTGCCTGTTTTGCCTGGTTATATCTTGTTACCTACCAGCCGCCACTCTGGCTCAGTGATTATGGCGCTCGGCTGCTGAACTGAAAGACGCGGTTCCAATCCTAGCCGCGACGGCCGAATTTAGATGGAGGCAAAATTCTAGAGAAGTGTACTGTGCGAAGTCCGTGCACGTTAAAGATCCCCAGGTGGTCGAAACTCCCGGAGCCCTTCACTACGGCGTCCGTCATAGACTCAGTCGCTTTGGTGCGTTCAACCACCACAAACCAAACCAATCTTGTCACGTACGAAAATTCACGTGTGTCGGCAGTGCCGTAGAGCACTGGCTGCCTGTGTCGCACT
Source organism: Amblyomma americanum (assembly GCF_052857255.1). Taxonomy (NCBI): domain Eukaryota; kingdom Metazoa; phylum Arthropoda; class Arachnida; order Ixodida; family Ixodidae; genus Amblyomma; species Amblyomma americanum. The sequence continues at coordinate 178,404,539 of NC_135498.1, read as the reverse complement.
CAAGCAGAATTGAGGTTAAGCACCGCAGAGTACAATTTGTGTCAATGAAACCAGAAATTGAAATTTTATTAAAACGAGAGCGTTAAAGGCTCCCGAGAAGATCCGGTGTTAACCTCATCGTCTTCTGCGTCGGCGCATTGAGGGAAAAATCATGAGCATCGCTCTGATACGTGGCCCCAAAGATCTGCTTAGGAGGCAGGTCGGCCACCTTGATCACGTGACCTTTCCGGTTCATAACAACCTTTCCACCGGACAGTGAACAAAGAGCCCAACGTGGGAGGTGGCAGTTAAATTAATGATTGGTCGCTCTGAAATGACAACCTGGGCCGCACAATGCCCATCGCTGGCAGCAACTGCCACCGCGGGGCAGTGGCCCATCGCGAAACCGCTGCACCACTGCGCCCTGAAGAGTATGAGGGCTCCCAGGGGTCAAGGAATGTAAAGTAGAGAATGACCGCCTGCATATATGGGAATTCAACCATTAAAGCTTTCGTGTCCATACATTAACGCGGCGCGTAAGTGTCCCCTCTAATTTTTATTTTTATTATTTTCACACAAATGGCCTGAGATGAACGATAGTGATGTGCTTTAAATTTGTTAGTATGCGTGGAACTGTTTCAGAGGTGTATGTTCCACTAGTATCATTGAGACGAGTTCTAATCGTCATTCCGCTTGGCCACCACAGACGCCAGCGTCCGTCTTCTACGCGGGAGGTGCTGGTATAGATACCCAGTGCCTCCGAGCAAACCCACTGGTTTCAAATCGGCACAGGTTTACTGCCGAACTGGTGCTCGGCTTTTACAGGAATGTAATGATGGGTATCACTCGCCAACTCCCGCCACCGCTTTCGATGGATGGGCGAACAACGCAGGGCGTATGCATGTAAGCTTTGCTGGATAAAGGTATATTTCTAGCCCTTTTTATGGCACCAAATCTCTCTTCATGTTTTGCATTCTAACACAGGTCTCTAATCCTCATGGAAAGGCGATGGAAATAAAATACACTAAATTTGGCTAGTGCACAACTTTTGCAAACTCTCGTGCAGTCCTTCCAATTTCCTTGCAAATTCGCTACCTGCAGTCTGGTGAAACTCATCACACGTGTGCCCTGCTTAAGGCGTGTATAAGTGTAGTCTGACCTGCTGGTTCATGTAGAGTAGTGCATTGATGCTGCAACTTTGGGGAGCAGCTACTGTTGCTAAAAACTAATCTTGCTAAGGCGTTTCATCCTCTGTGGCACTCAGATCTTTGCTTCCGCTGTGGCTCAGTGGATATGGCGCCGGGCTGCTGACCCGAAAGATGCCGGCTCGATCCCGGCCGGGGCGGTCGAACTTCGATGGAGGCGAAATTCTAGACGGCCGTGTACTGTGCGATGTCATTTGATGTTAAAGTACCCCAGGCGGTCGAATTTCCCGAAGCCCTCCACTACGGCGTCCCTCATAGCCTGCGCCGTTTTGGGGCGCTAAACCCCTATAAAACAAGCCATAAACAAAACCACTTCTACATTTTTTTCATTTAGAGCATGCTAATGTGGGCTGAGTTGTCAAAATTGGAATATGTGTTACATTAACTGTCCTGCACCCTTGATCAATAATGGTTGAGAAGCACGAATTGCAGACCCAGTTGATTGATGGATGGACCCACCGGATATCCAACGCAGGGCAATAAAAAATAGCAGCAAAAAAACACGAGCCTGTTAGGATAAATGTGTCGTCTGCACGTGTGACGACAATATTAGACAGGTTAAGCTCTGATCGCACTTCAGCTGATCCTGTCGGTTCGAGCCGCAGGTGGAAGTTGATTTATACACGATATTCAGAGCGCAGAGCGAGAGTGTGTCGCTCTTTAACACCAGTTTTTCTCCCCAATGAACCCTGCCCAATCCCCCGTCATGGATATGTGCCATGTCACGAAGGCAGCAACAACAACGCCAGCCGTGATGAGCTTTGACGGTAGCATGATGCTCTCGTGCAGTGGCCAGCAAAGCTGGTCTGCTCACGCGGCATCAGTTTCGAATTCCAGGCTCAGGAAAGTTTATTTTCTTTATTTATTCATTTACTTATTGTTCAAGTTGAAGGTCAAGACTTCAGTGATGGCCCCGCTTTTGCAGCTCTGGTGTGCTGCTCTAAAAGAAACTGCACAAACCCACATCTTTCGGAATAAAGATAGGCTTTTTACAAACTGTGCCTATTATTTTCACTGTAGGGCAGGGTTTCCGCTTATCACAACAACTGTTCACTCTGTACCTCGAACTATGACATAGGCTTTTATGCTTTCATTTCTCAGCCTTTCTTTATTTGTGTCACCACAGAATCGAAAATTAGAGGCGCTATGGATGACTATAATGAATAGCGGTGTCGTTCGTCATCACCAGCCTGACTACTCCCAGTACAGCGGGAAGGCCTGTGCAATATATCTTCAATTAACACTGTCTTGTGCTAGCTGCGCCAACCCTATCCCCGCAAAGTTCTTAATATCGTCCTTCCAAGTAACTTCTTCCCGCCTCCTACTATGCTTGCCTCCTCATACAATCCAGTCCGCTACCCTTAATGGTAGCGGACTGGATTGCCTTCGTCGCCTACCATGCTTGCTTTCTCGTAGAATCCAGTCCGTTACCCTTAACGATAGTCGGTTTTCTTTCCTTCGCATTACATGCCCTGCTCAAGCTCATTTCTTCCTCTTGATTTCGACTAGGATGTCAACACCCGTTTGTTCCATGGCCCACTCTACCCTCTTGTTTCTTAATGTTCGGCTTCTTTTCTTTTCCACAGCTCGCTGAGTTGTACTTAATTTAAGCAGAATCCTTTATGGTAGCCTCCCCGCTTCTGCCCCATAGTGGAGTGCCTGTAATATACAGGTGTTGTATATTTCTTTCTTGCGGAATATTGGTAAACTGCCGTTCATTATCTGGGAGAATCGGCCAGATGCGCTCCGATATATCCTTATTTTTCTAGATATTTCACTCTCGCAGTCCTGATCTGCGGTCAGTATACCTGCTCTATATAGACATACTCCCTCACTACTTCCAGCGCCTCACTGGCTATCGTAAGCAGCTGTACCGTTCCGAGAGTATTAAACATTACTTTCGTTTTCTGCATAACAACTTTTAGGCCCACTGTTCTGGTCTGCCTGTCTAAGTCATTGATCATGCTTTGCAAATCATCTCCTGAGTGACCTAGCAAGACAAGGTCGATACCCAATCACAGATTATTAAGGTATTGTTCATTAACTCTTATCCCCAAATTTTCGAAATGCGTGCCTCTGAATACCTGCTGTGAACAGGCGGTGACTAGCGTTGGCGAGATTTTGTCTGCCAGCATGATACGCTCTCTAATTTAAATTATATTGCTGATTTTATGAAGGACTATGGTGGCTATTCAGACAATATAGTTGTCTTCCAGTATTTTGGAGTTGATCGAACATTCCAGCTGGCGGAAGTTTAAGGTTCTCCTGACCGGTCTGTAATTTCAATCTGATTTGTGTGTAATTTTTGGATTCCATGACACCTCTTTCTTGCGAATTAAGATGGTGTTAGCATTTTCCAAAACTTTGTGGTTCGCCCAAAATAATACGCCATTGCATATACGGGTTGCTAATTTTTTTCCTGGCAGAATCTCGCCACTGTCCTTCCTCAGGTCTGTGGTTACTTGATTATCACCAGCTGCTTTCCACATTTTGATTGCTCTTTAGGCTTTCTTTACTTCCTCTTTGTTCACTGGCGGGATGTCACATTGCTGCGCGCTACTGCTTCTCTCATCAATGCCCTGATTGCAAAGGCTGCTTTGTTGATTTGTATAAAATTTGTCGATTACTCTAGCTATATTATCCATACTGCGAACGACACAGCGCTCGTTGTCTCTGAATGCATATATCTCATATTTGCTAACGTCTAGTTTCCTCTTGAGTGTTTTTATTATATCTCTATTCTTTAAAGCGTGCTCTATTCTCTCCTTATTATACTCCCTCATGTCGGCTAGCTTGCGTTTATGATTAATGTTGATAACTCTGCCAGTTCTATTTCGTTTGTGGGGCCAGATGATTTCATGCTTTGGTTTTTCGTAACCAGATATTTCGTGTCCTTGGAGAGCTTGCTGGCATCCTGGCGCAGAATTCTACCCCTATCTCTACTGCGCGCTCTGTAGTAACAGCTGTGAGATTATCGTTCATTGCCTAAGCATCAAGGTCGCCGTCCTCTGTTAAAGCAGAGCGTCTCTCGAGATCCTGAATTTCTCTACTTTCCCTGTTACTGATAAGTCGCTACGGGCTGCCGCCTCACTGGTTTCTTCCGTTCCCTCTTCAATGCTGGGCGAATCCTTCACCTTGCCATCCTGTTGTTGCTGCAACACACCACTCCCAACACCTCCACATTCCGCACGATGCCAGATCGAGCGCCTAGTAGGAACTCTATATCACTTTTAGTCTCACCACCGGGCTCTTTTCCGCCCAGATCCTGTTCTCTCCTATTAGGAAGAAGGAATGTATGATCCGTAAATTATTTCGCTCTGTCTTTCACGGTTACCGTATGTTATTGATATGAAGAACTGGACGACTCAGGTCATAAAACGCCTTTGTACACTACCTTCGAAACCTTGGTAGTTGATCAATAGAGCAGCAGCATTAACGCACAAATGGGCGCGAACCTGCAGATCAGACTCAGATTAATAGACTCCTCAAACCAGCCACACGTTCGGGGATGTTCAAATACAGTATATATTGCATGTATTGGACGACAGTTCACAAAAATAAACTTAGGGGACGCTTAAGCTTCGCCTTTAGGAGCAGAACGCGACAGCGTTATCGGGTGCCGTTCGCATCTCGTACTCAACATTTACAGAACACCTAATTCCTAATCATCATACTCATAATAACTCGTGTCCGCGTCAGCAGATGTCTTTAAGACAGTTTATTAGATCTAAGACCCCATCGCGCTCACTACGCCCACCTTTACTGTATTAGAACCAATGAGCCTTCGTACCCTAAGGGCACCATGACCGCCTCGGAATACGAAGGCCCTTGGTTAGATTTCCACTCAAACCCAAATTAGCTAAATTTTCTTCCTGCTCAATTACTTTCTAATGGTCCCAGTAACCTCCCCCAGAAGTTTGGCTTCGATTCGAACAATCTTTCACTTGTTCCTGACTGTTATTATTTTTTTACTTTCATTGAGATTTCTCCCTTACGGCCAAGACGCCGACGACGACGCCGGCGTTTCTGCTACACGGGACCCTTAGCGTTATCGCGATAAAATGTGCAGTAGCCAGATTTGGTGCATTTTATACACAGAGCCTGCGCATGGCGGTGAAAGACCTATCCTATAAGGCAAAATATATAGTTTGGAGTCGGAGGCCTATAATAATAATTAGTTTTTTTGGGGAAAGGAAATGGCACAGTATCTGTCTCATATATCGTTGGACACCTGAACCGCGCCGTAAGGGAAGAGATAAGGGAGGGAGTGAAAGAAGAAAGGAAGAAGAGGTGCCGTAGTGGAGGGCTCCGGAATAATTTCGACCACCTGGGGATCTTTAACGTGCACTGGCATCGCACAGCACACGGGCGCCTTAGCGTTTTTCCTCCATAAAAACGCAGCCTATCTTACAATGCAAAATATACTGAGAGAACTGGTAGAAAATAAGGGCCACAAACAGGACTTTAGCTGACAAAGCGAATTGAGGTCCGGCGGTGCTCGCCGATTCATCGAAGGTGTGCAGGGGTGTAGTGCTGGCGAGTGACCTCCAAGATTCCACCTCTGTGAAAACCGAGCACGAGGTTGAGAGAAGACCTGTGCCATAGGAAACCGGTTATTAGCTGGAGGCATAGGGACAGAACGCAGCTCCAATAGGAGGGCACACCGCCTCGTCGAATTGCGGACTTCGCGCGGTCAGCATTGAACAATCATTCCGGCTACCCTAACTAGGTTCTCGACAGCTACGCACGTTTGGGACTCGGTCGATTTGTTGGAAAGCCAAAAAACGTCTCCACTGACGACAGCTAAGTAATGATATCGTTCGATGTGAAGCCGATTTTCACATCTGTGCCTGTTGATTTCTCTGCCGAGTGCCGAAAGAACGGCCTGAACGAGGATGCCACTTTGCGAGTGGAGCACCGCACTGAAGCTCAAGACCTCAACCGATACCCGAAATTCTAGCTCTCTAATACATACTTCATCAATAAGACCGCTTGGAGACTTGGAGACAGACTTTCTGAGCAGCAGTAGGTGCCTCCGTTTCAATTCTTCGCGCTGAACTTCCTAGAATTCACTGTATCCGCAGCGCCTTCTGACTTCTACCTCCAGCCGCAGCCGCAGCTTTTTCTACGTTTCGTCAATGAATGTTTGCATCACCGACCGGCAAGAAGTGCATAGGTTTCTTTCACCCGTCAAGACGTTACAGCAAAGCATCCAATTCACCGAGAAAGAAGTGGACGGCCGCAGTCGGCAACTGGAACAAACAGCAGATTCCCTGGAGACCACTGCAAGCCTACTCACACCAGATGAAATCTAATCATCCACTGGTCCCATTCAATCGGGCACAAGCGCTCAGACACTTCTAGACTGTTCAACCGCACCTACAAAATGTGCTAGAGTCCGAAGCGCAGAGCAAGAAAATTAAAGCAAGACATGCAAGGCCTGATACGAAACGGCTATGCAACCCAAATGCTGCGGTCACAGATGCAGCGCGCTTCTGCCCCGCCAAACCGAACTGGCACACACGCAAAGAAGCTGGCACTTATACCCTAAGCGCATGGTGCGGGTGAATAGCTTACTCGCATTTTTTCTGAGTGCGGCGTTCGCGTGTCCCACGTACCTTCATCGAAACTATGACAACGTCGCTTACGTGTCAATGACCTTATTGACCCAGCTGTCTACTAGGGGTTGCCTACAAGATACCCTGTCGTGATTCTGAAGCTGCCTTCACAGGCGAAACAAGAAAATTTAGGACAATATTCAATGAACATAAAAATGACGTCGCACAAGGCAAAACTCGCTCAAACGCTTTAGCAAAACCTCATAAATATACGGTCCCTGACATCACTGGGTTCCAGCACTTGTGATTGGCAAAAGGCAATTATTGCGAAAACGCTCGCTCATGGTATCGCATAGCATTCATTTAACGCTACACACGATAAACCCGACACGACGCTACCTTTCAGAGATATATTATCGCTCCTTTCAAAAAATCGGCCATATATAGTGCACTTTTCTCTCTTTCGCTTTATTATTATCAAGGCGCCCGCACGAACGCGGAAACGTGAATCGTTTTTTTTTTCTACAACCGCTTCCGAATGCATGCCTTTGTCAAGTCGTTATGAATTGCACCGGCCAGACGTGATTGGTTCTAACTTTTGATTTTATTAAGCTGTATTTGTAAGCTGTATTTTTATTTGCACTTGAATACTTATATTTGGCTGTATCTCAGAAGTTCGGTTACAAATCACATATGCGTAAACAATGCGGCGGCTGAACAAAAACATATTTGTGACCATCAAATTGGAGCAAACTATCTGAAACTAACCTAGTTTAAAGAAAACGTTGGCCGACTTCAGTATTGAGCAGGAAGGGTCTCAAGCCTAGCAACTTTCTGGAAATAATTAAGCTGTAGGAAAGCGGAGCTGGTATCAACGGGGAAACGGAGGTAGCTGGTATCAACAAGAAAGCAGACAGGAGTGGTGCTTTTCTGGGCCGGAGTACCGTTCCAGTCTTCTTCCTCGTCCCTTGCGACTGTGCTTTTTTTTTCATACAATATTTAAATGTCTCCAAATTCTTCTGCGTAGATTTTACCTCAAAAAATGATAAACAATGTCTGTTGCAGCGAACATCGCTTCCTCAATACGCATAGCTACTCCCTGCTTGTTTCCATGTTTTTGTTAACTTTTTCGTGGATAAATGGGCCTTCAATTCTTTCTTCACGTGTTTCACACCTGAACGATCAAGGTATGGAGACTACCAGTCCCTTTCCTATTAAATGATCTTTCCTGCAAGACACATTTCTCGCTCAGGGACCGGGGTAATGGCTTACAAGCTGTGAGAACGTTAGGAAAGATTTATAGCCTTTAAGAAGACATCTCGGCGAATAGTTTCGTAAAGACAAAAAACAAGAGTTTTCAGTAATTCTAAGAACGTTTCTATATCCTGACAGAATGTTGAGATCATTCTTTAAAGAGCTCAAACCGAATTTTTTTTAGGGATTCTATTGTGCACAGACATTTTATTTCAATTTTAACCTAAGTTAGGTGCCGTTTTCAAGCCGCGGCGTTCTTCTATTAACGCTGTGCACGGAGTTCGGCATCAATGTGAATGAGACGAAATGCCAGAGCGCTAGCACTAAGAGCGCTTGCTGCGCGTTAAAGGTCCCCATTTTGTCGAAGCTAACCAAGAATGTTCCCTCCAGGACGCTAACTGAGCTGCGTGTTCTCTTAAGCCCACTTAAAAAGCCAAAGCCGATAATTTAATGCACTGATGCCGGGATTATAGCAGACTCCTAACAGTTGTTTAACAGTCAGACACCTCATTTTGCAGGTACCAACCCGTTTTCATTGGTTACAGGTTATCGCCTGGTGTAATCCTGGGTTTGTCACGGATGTAACATCCAAAAATGGTTCCTACAGACGTCACCTACTGCAAAGAAAAAACCTTGAGCCATGGCGCTCTTTGTACAAAGTTAGAATTCAAATAATTAGAATATATTATCATCCTAATCACAGTGGGTGAACAATCATTAATTCTGCGAATGGACTAACGATGCACTGGGTTTCTTCAAGGAAGGAAACATTGTCTTCAGTGGGCATCTTTATTGATCGAATACGCCCTCTTGATTAAGAATTGAGGATCCCAGCAAACTTATGCCTCCGTCACAAGTTTGTTATTGCGGAGGAGCTTTTGCAGGTTTTTAATTTCTCATGAAATAGGAGATGTGACAACTTGTAATAGGAGATGTGACAACTTGTTTACCTCGAAGTACTTCCACGCGCAGAAAACATATTGGGAATTCGAAAAGAATTTTTCCATTTCCTGGAGCCAGGATTGCGTGCACAACACTGTCGATTGACAGATTAGTCATGCCATGTTTCAAATTTGACTTAAAGCAGAAAAAATATTATTTGCCTGTTTTTAATTCGTCAGCTGCGACACATTTTCATCAAGAACGTCCTTCGCATTGAGGTCAATTGAAAAAAAAAATTCTCTTGCTTGAAATGAGCATCGTGCAATACAAAGGCCTGAATATCACCGCCTTCGCTACAGGATTGGAAATTTGTTACTTCAGCCAAGGAAAGGACGTCTGCGACTTGACTGTAGGTAATACTACACCACTACCTAAATTTTATTTACTCAATCTTCCTCACATCTTTCTGGATATGCAAGCTCAAGGTCACCAATAAAGAACACCTGCCATTGTTTTCATATTGATCTCTTTGCCATGATCAGCAACTCTTTTCGGCGGTCACGTTTGTAGCTTCAAAAAGGGTGCCATAAAAATATAAATCTCGATATAATGTCCTACATGCCGCAACACAACAGCCTTAATTTATTACTGCGGTGTTGTTACTGCGGTGTTGCGGTGTATTTCGAAAAGCCGCTATAGACAAGAGCTCGGGGTCCACATGCTGAACGATCCCAGCAATATCAGTATGCTACTTAATGAGGGGAAAAACTTTCATCGCTTGGATTGAATCTAGAGGAGGAGACATGGCCCACTACCACACAACACGAGCGAAACTGTACTTCGGGTAGTGTGACCATCGTCCCTCTTCTTCTGCGCTATTTTCAGTAGAGCCACACCTAAGAAACTCGCTCAGCTGAGTACTCGGGTGATGTGCACTTTGCGCATCATGGGCAAAACAGCTATCTTTCATACCGTAACTGAAAATTGCCTCACTTACACTAATAAATACATATTGCAGACACCTTTGCTATGAGCAGCTTAAAAACTCCGTCAATATGGAGCAAAAGAGGAATTTCAATTCCTAAAATTTCCTGCCACACCTAGCAACCCCCTTGCAGCCAACTTGAAATCAAGCCAATGAAACACCGCTGGGGAAGCGAATGTCATGTACAAGGGTAAATAAAACATTTTATGATTGGAGAAGAAAGGATAATTACAAAGTAAACGAGACGGCAGATTACTCAACCTGCAACACTTTCGTAGTTCCCGCACCAATATTACTGTTATTAAAATACTGGAGATGATGGAACAGTAACGAAATAACTGATCCTTAGAACCCATTCCAACTACTAAAGAGTTGTTGTTTTCAACTTAAATTTATTACTTTCGTAGGTATTGCATTCAGATTTTACTCGCCACTTAATGGATAATCTTGTTGCGTACTTAAACGCGTATTTCTATGGGTTGGTTTGCTAAGAGGAAAGCTTCACTTTAATATTCTCATGCTACAATATATTACGCACACAACCCTTCTTTGTTGAACGCTGTCATTACTTCCATTGCAGGGTTTTGTATTTTTATTTGTGTTTTCCTGTGCGCAATTGAAGTCTTGTTTTTTATAATGCATTTTTACTCTACTGCGAATACTTCACTTAATATATACTTCTTTTCTTCTGAACAAGACATATTTTTGCCGCAGTACAAGACTTCAGATCTTTCAAGGGAGCTGAGACTACGACGTATTTACCTGTGTTTAGATTCAGATTCCGTTTCCTTGGGTGCAAAGGATATAAAGACTTTTGATGGACTCCTTACCTCGTTGAATATAATCGAAACTGCAGAGTGGGTGTTATCGGTGTTTTTGCAAAAAAAAAACGTGTGTGTTTAGTTTTTGGAACAAGGAAGAATCAATTAGTGATTCTACATTGTGTTTCGCGTTTCGAACGGTTTCCGGCTTTAATGGGATCTGTTGCTCTAACTACAAACATCCATTCATTATGATGTATGTCGATATTTTTCTCCTTCCTCAGGTATTCAAAATGGGCTACGTCCATGTATTTGCGTATTGCCTGGCCTCGGCCGCCTTTCTGTTCTTGGGTAAGTCAGCTGCTTTCTTCTTTAGTAAGCCAGCTTGCTCTCGTCCCCACATGCAATCTTCGGAGAAAAGCGCCCACAGCAACGATGCCGTATCCTCTCCAAAGCCGTAATCCTTTGCAGCGAAGGACGGCGGCCCATGCGGCTTCAACAGCAGGTTCAGTCGACGTATTCGAAGCTCAAGGTGCGACAGACTGCTGAACTACTCCGACTGACGAAAACTCTTACAAACAAAGCACCGTCAGTAATCGCGACGCCTCTTCGCAAGTGGCACTTCATCGCTTTGCAGCCACGCCCAACCTGGCAGTGGCCTTTCAGGCGCAGCAACGGGCCTGAGAAACGCCCAAACGGCCGTGTGAGATGGCACTGCCGATCCGTCCGGGGATGCACTCGGCACAACCGCAGAGGCGTGACTTAACGCCATTCCCCATCAAGACGACGCCGAAAGCAGTGCTCATAGCTGGAGTTTGAATATTGAGCCCACTTCGATGAGAACAGCGACGAAAGAGGTTCTTTAGCATAACTCCACACTTAGTCCTACTCACTTATTCGGAGTTTTATGCATAAGTCAAAACCACCGGCGAGGTGCTTCAGCCGTCCGTTATAGCATTACTAATGGTCGGGAGAACCCCTGACCCTGGACCGCTGCTTCAAAAATATAAATATATTATTGGTCGTAATAAAAAAAATGAGCAGGCCTTGGCTCACCTGAAGCCTAGCCGTCCTAAAATGAAGAGTGTGCGCACTGTGTTCAAGACAGGACGCCGAAAATTTAAAAATGATTCAGCACGCTTACGCTAAGCTGCGCGAACGTAAACCTTGAGTGTTTTCTTTATACATTTCGCCCATTTCATTCCTGCTTTGCTTATGGCCCGTGCCGCTTCGGAAGGTTGAACCCCACAGTTCACAGTTCTACTTATAACCGCTACACAGACTTGCACTGAATGTCAAGGGGTGTTTCGAACCGCTTGAGCCCGGTCTTTCGATCGCAAAACCTGTAACTTCCGCTTGACGGGGCGAATACTAAGGTCTGACGTTTTTTGCGAGCACTAACACCATAACACCTCACAGGAAAGAGTAATGACGTAAGAGTATTGTTCAAAACTTTTGGGGTACTTATCGTGACGGTTGAAGGTCATTGGAGAGTTCGAGAATAGAGCAGCAGTCTTTTTTGCGTTTTAGCTGCGTTGAAACGCAACCCCTGCAGATGGTTTATCACCCACGTCAGCCAGCTCAACAATAACATCAGTGAGCGAGAGAGCGTCTGCGCGTCGAGAAAGAACACAAAATGGAAGGAAGTGCGCGGGGTGCAGACTGGCACCAGAGGCGAAACTACGAAAATTGGTTTTGAAGAAATTAGAAAACGCAGTTACTGGACGACTTATGGTATACACCTCAACCGCGCCGAGAGTGACGGGATGAAATAGAGACTGAGCTGAAGAAGGGAGAAAGATGCACAGTAGTGGAGGGATGCGCATAAATTTCAAAACACATGACCATCCCTGCTTCGTTCGAATAACTTTTGAAAGAACTAAAAGGTGAGAGAAACAGAGCGAACAGACGGGTTTACCGATGTTTGAAAGCATGGGGAGTAACTAATTTCATATTGAAAATCAGTGGTGAGCACTGCGACAGCATGGATGGATGTGATCCAACAAGTTTTTCTGGTGCAAGCTGGAGAGGTGAGCACTTCCGCACTTATTGAACGCTATTTACGAGACGCCGGGCTGTGCGGCTGCAGAGAAGCAGGAGGCATCAGCACCATTCCGGAGACGGCAACATCTGGAGGGATGGGTTAGTATTAGCCAAACTCAAGTGTGCGTAAATACAGTCGGCACAGCACTTCAAAATATAAGAACACATATATAAATTAACGTGACTGCCTCTTGTATATTCTAAGCAAGCACTTTCAATCTGCCTCGCCAGGACGCGCTGTTTCTCTGTAAGAAACTCAGAGATGGTACACCACGGACCGTAAGTTTCAATCTCTTGAGACGTATTTCACAACTGTTTTGTTCTGCATCACAGTTTAAACTTCTCGTTTTCGGTTTTTCTGGCACTATCACCTCTACGTACTTCAAGTGACCTTCTTTTACCTGACCCTCACCCACTGCTTTTACCCTTTGCATTGCTCCTAAGGCGTTTTTACTTCCTCTTTCGTTACTGACGGGATGACGGATTCCTGCTGGCTACTGCCTTTCTCTTTACCATTCCGATTACATTGACTACTGTATTGATTTTAGTAGAACACTTCGGCTACTTCAACTATCTTATCAATATTCCTAATGTCATTATCTTCCTTGTCTCTAAACCCATACATCAGCTCTGTACCTGTGCCTAGTTTCTTCTTCACTGTTTTAGGTTGCCTCCGTTCTTTAGAGCATTGCTCGAATCTTTCCATAATAAACTTTCTTATGTCGGCTACCTTGCAATTATTGATTAACTCTGATAGCTCTGCCAGTTCTATTCTGCCTGCAGGGTTAGACGCTTCCGTGCTTTGGCGTTCCTTAATAAGAACTTCCGTCTCCTGAGACAGCTTGCCGGTACCCTGTCGAACCACCCTACCACCTACATCTACTACGCACTCCATATTGATTGCTGTGAGTTTATCGTCCTGTGTTTGAACGTTAGGATCGATTTTTTCAGTTAAAGCAAACTATCTTTTCTGCATCGATATCCTAATTACTTTATTTTCCTTCTTATTGATAACTCATTAATGAGGTTCAAGTCTATGCTAATTCAAGACATTAACCATCTGTGATCGCTACAATGAACATTTCTGAGGACCTCCACATGCTGCGCGATACCAGGGTGACCGCATTATGTGAAGTCTAATTAGTTGTTAGTCTCGACGTTGGGGTTCTTTCACGTCCAGTTCCTGTTTTCTGGTTTCCGTAAGAATGTACTAATCACCCGTAAATTATTCCTTTCTGCGAAATTGTAACCATACTAAGCCCTACGAAATCCCACTTATCGGTTTCTGCGATGCAAGACGACATGAGGCAGGATTTAATGACTGTTTCCAACTGGTTCAGTAACAATAGATTAACATTGAACGTTGCGAAAACTAAATATGTCGTCTTTCATACAAGAAGAAGAAACATTGACTTTAACCATATTAGGATTTCCTTGAACAATTGTATAATCGAATCAGTTCCTTCATTTAAATATCTTGGTGTTATCTTTGACAATAACCTTAACTGGAAGAATCAAGTGAACAGCGTTTGTAATAAAGCTGCGTTTGGTTGCTACGTCCTTATTAAGGCTAGACAATACTTTCCTCGCAACATATTACGAAGCTTGTACTTCTCATTCGTTCATTGTCATATGAGTTATTGCTGCGAATCATGGGGCCACACATACTCAACTTATCTCACACCTCTGCAACGGTTACAGAAGCGAGCACTAAGGATTATAACATATTCTCCATTGCACCATCCAAGTAACAATCTGTTTGAAGAAGTTCGAGTACTAAAATTTTCCGCCCTACGCGACTATAAAATCTCCCTTCTAGTAAACTGCATGTTAACAACTAACTCTCCACTCCCGATGAGCTTATTCACTTTGCCTGTTCGCAACACAAGACATGCTGCTAATGGTAATTTTAATCTTCCGATCCATCACAACACATACGGTGAGAGATTAATCGAGTTCATTGGGACGAAAGTCTGGAATACATTGCCATTGGAAATAAAGCTTGCCAGAAATTTTAAACTATCTTCTAAATTATATTTCTTGCATAATCAAGTAATCATGTGATTTCCTTTTTGTGTTTCTGTGTTTCTTAAAATGCCGGTGTATACCTTCCTTGTACGTTTGCCAAAATGCCTTGTTTTTGCATGCGATCGGACACTGGATGCTTTTGCTGTGTTAATTCGCTGTTTTCATTTTTTTTTTCACTTTACATATTTATGTGGTTGCCTAAATGCCTAAATGACTTGATTTGTATTGGACCGGACACTAGCCATGTAGGCTATCGGTCCAAATATTTTGTACAATTTTTTTGTGAATTATGAAATAAAGCTTCCTTTGATTGATATCCGCTAGTTTCTCTAGTCGCACTGCTAGGCTATAGCCTCAATGCATAAGGTTCTAGCGTTAAACGTTGCAAGGTTTAGTTTCTAATGGCGGCCCGTCCCGACCAAGAGATTCTTAACCCCCTCCGCTGTGTCACAGGCCTCACGGCCACCGTACCGTGGTAAATATCACCGCAGCCGGTGCGAATTGGCGGCCTAGGAATAATTGTTTTGTTCATAGAGGATTGTGGGAAAGTTGCAGATCACGGTGGCCAAATCTTGATCTGGTGAGGGAGTGTGTTGGCGGTTATGGTCACCGAGATCAGGCCGCACCCGAGGCTTCCTTACATATTTCCACCGATACGGTGAGTATTTTGTTTCGAGCACGGTGGAGTATTGCGCGGCACCGCGAATCGAACCTGGCTACTCTTGCACGTGATGTGGAGGCTCTGCCTCCACGCCATTCTTAGCGGTAGTATTAATATATCGAGGGTCCCGTTACAGTCTCATGTCTCTGGGATCCTCGCTGTGTACCGTTGATTATGTGCTCATCTCCTATGTGCTCAATAGATTCTTATCTTTAAAAAGGTATCTCTAGATGAAATATCTATGAAAGAACTGCGCTCATCTGCCCGCTAAGAGGAAAGCCGCCCCGGTTGTGCTTCTGCGTCAATGCGAGAACTGTTCCTTCCCTTGATGAACACATTCAATCATCTGTTTTAATCTCGACAGGAGCTTTCTGATTCTAATACTTCAAATTTTGTTACACATAATCAACATGGGCACTTCAAAACAATCCAGCACTGAGTATCGAAAGCGTTTCTACTTTATTCAAATATTCTTCAAGGCTTCTTTGGCTTACATGAATTTGATCATGGATCCAAAATAAAATGCTTAGCTTGAACACTTTGGAAGCGTGAAAAAGAAATCATATGTGCTGTTACAATTCATGGACTGGGCGGCTGAACTTCTTTGGAGACAAAACAATTAACCCGCCCTCTCTCTCCAGCATACAAATACCTATAACGCGCCGATGACAGCGAAAAATTTATAATCATTGGGCTACGCCTCACTGAAAAAAAAACATCATATAACTCTCTCAATTACAAAGATGCTGTTTTACGTTTTTGTTTTCAGGATAAGAGCAGTGTGCTTGAACATTTTGCCATTTACTGCAGGATTCTTTCTAGCGTCATGTTCTGTAAACAGGATCAAGAGCAGGAGTTAACCGTTTATGTCGTTAAACGGCCAGGAGCCTACAGGGTTACGGGAAGTGGGGAAGCGTTGATAACACCGCGCCATAAAAGCCTCCAAAACGAAGTTCCACAGCGACACAGGGTTCTTTACATTTTATACGCTGTACAATCCCCTTGAATAAGGAGTGAACAAAAGGCGCGGATTGATTGGGGTGAATTTTGGTGAGACCCAAGGAAAACAAAGCTATACTCGCCAACAGGTCTCCTTCGCAATGGAGGGAAGGCTAACGGCGCGGAGCGTTCCTAAATGCGTGAGTAAATCAAGAACTTTCGCTGAAATATGGCGAGTCTGACCTCCTGACATGTCACTCTCCTCATAGGTCTCTTACTCGGTCGCTGCTATAGCTGTTGCGTTCTATGGCACCTTCCTTTAACCAGACCTGTTTTCAGATTCGTTGTCCTCAAGGAAACATTTTTACTTGCGTTTTGCAGTTTTTAGATCTGGCAGGTCTGAAAGAAATGCTAACATTCACAGCGCAAGACGAACACGGACACGAGGGGAGACACCACCGAGGGGAGAAATGTCCTAAATAAGAAATACTCACAATATACTACCTTTTAACACAGAACTAGTAACTGCATGCAAACGAAGACTACTTTCCACCGCGTAACACGAGGCGACGTGTTACAGCTCCGTAGCTTCCGCTCGCTTGCGAAAAGATAGTATTTTCATGATACAGATGAACGAAGTAGTTGGAATTTTATCGGCACGAAACAGCAGAGAAAAGGCACGCAGAAAGAAAAGGACACGACGACATGGAAGCTGACATTCAAACAGGTTTACTGGAAAATGAGTCAAGTATAATATACAGTTGTAGCCTAAAAACAACGAATTAAGGACGCTTTGCCATACCTGCAACAAGTTTATGAAGCATGTGTATGAAGCATGTTAAAGCACTTGCTGTTTCTTAGACAGCGCGAAAGAAGTGAAAATGTGAAGACTACGGCTGTTTGAAATTTCAATGGTTCTTTATTATCTCGAGTACCATTCTTTTTCTGTGCGTTTTAAGGACAAACCAGCGCGTGAATTCCGGCCCACAAACGGCAAGTTCTGGCAGCTGGTCGCATTTCTAGCAGAGAAGCATTAGGTTGCTTCTACCGCTCTTGATATCGTAAGGCTGCTCATTCAGCCTCTCACTGGCACACCTACCAGTTTTACGAGTGTGTACATCGCAACATGTAAAGATCAAGAGAATCGAGTATACAATACTCTGCACACATTCTACAAAAACATCTTGATGGTTGAGTGTACAACCTGCTAGTTCTGGCAGCTGGTCGCATTTTTAGCAGAGAAGCATTAAGTTGCTTCTACCTCTCTTGATATCGTAAGGCTGCTCATTCAGCCTCTCACTGGCACACCTACCAGTTTTACGAGTGTGTACATCGCAACATGTAAAGATCAAGAGAATCGAGTATACAATACTCTGCACACATTCTACAAAAACATCTTGATGGTTGAGTGTACAACCTGCTTTTCTTCGTGATATTAGTTAACCCGTGAAACACCGGTGCTTTCAGGATTTTACAACTATAATTGTGTCTTCAAATAAAGGATCAGTCGTCAGTAGAGCGTTGTTCTCTGTGTCTCACTTGTGAGCATTTTTATATTGAGCTAAATATTTTCCATGGAACTGGAGCACCATCTGGTCTAGCAAAACTTCTGCACCAATTCAACTGCCGATTTTTTTTATAAACTCTGAATGTATGGAGCAATCGCAACCTTTCCTGTGTCACTTGCACTATCAGCAGGGTGATCGTATGGTCAAGGTGCTCGGCAACACACACCAAAAAATCAACAGGATATCGGGCACTAGTCACGCACCCCATTTGCGGGTCTAAACATTTGTGATACAGACAGAGGTTAACAGTACCTAATGTTACAAGGTTTCAGTGCGACGACGAGAAAGATAGAGTGGCTTATTTGCTTTCGGCTCAAATGCCGAGCAAACGTTGTCTCTCAGGCAAGAAATCCGGAGATCTAAAAAGCGTATTTGCAGCATTCGTGGAAACCTCATCATTAGTAAAAAAAGCTAATTGAGGTAGTGCTTGCTAAACTGCTCAATATTGTTACGCGACGGCAAGCCGATGAAGAGAGGACTACATGACAGATGGCGATAGAATGATTTAATGGCGGTGGGCCTTGCGCTAGACATGATGGCCGGGTGCGAGAACATCAGCGGACGCATGCCATATCGGCCCCGTAATGTGTCGCTATTTCTTGAGGCGCATCAAGTCAGCCTCTCATTAATTTTGAACGAGTGGGTTCCTGACATCACCGGGACTCTCTAGCCACGAAATTTTACCAGGTGGACCCAATTTTCGCTTTGCGAGCTGAGATTTTCACTTTGCCACGAGGAGCGGGCGCTAGACCTAACGGCTGCGTCGCTCCTGCAGCGGTGACACCCTCGCCACCTTTCAAGATGGCTTTTCAAGACCATCTAACGGGCTACAATCCAACCCTTCTGAAATGACCTGGACGACTGTTTCGGATACTCAATCTCAAGCTCCCACGGAACCTGCACGTTTAGATCACAAGGAGCTTTCTCAACTTGTTAACCGGCGCGGCCGAGCCGGCTCCAACATGGCGACTGCCACATCGGCGGCCTCCCAAGCCAAGCAGCAAGCCGACGCGCACTGGCCTGCCTCATCGCGTAGAAACCAAGCCCAGTCACGTCAGTGGAAGCCCCGTCCTATGCCACAGATGAATTCTCAAGACAATGTACTCCTCATCAATCCCAGGGTCACCGCCAACCTAAAGAATACCTTCCGTCATGGTGAGTTGGGCAAAACCCTGAACTCGTACCTCGGCATCTGTACTGCCGAGAACATTCTGTACATCGTCCCTACCTGGGAGAAGACTCTGCTCGTTGTGGGCGCACAGAATCCGCACCTCAGCGAAGTCATCTTGTCCACATGCAAAGGGACCCTGCCCGTACATGGCCTTTAAAACAGACCGGGGACGCGTTCCACGGCGTCATCGAAGGCATCGCCGACGGAGAAACCAGCGCAACGCTCACCGCCCAATTCTCCCGGCGAGGCGGCCAGATTGCCAGCATTCGCCGCCACAGAAAATCATCCATTGCGGTGATCACCTTTGTGGGAAAGGTGGACCCGCGGTACGTCCACTACAACGGCAAACTCACCCCCGTCCGAGAATACAAGCGAACCGCGGCGGCTTGTGTGAAGTATGGTACTGTGGGACACCGCGCGTACACTTGCTCCACGCTGAACTCGTCTAAGTGTAGCCTTTGCGGCAAAACTGTGACTCCGACTCAGGACGGCCGTGCGCCTTATGAGTGCAACCCAACCGGCGCAACTGTGAACTAACCCACCCTACGGGTTCGAAACATTCCAGGGCAAAATTTCCCCGACTTCGTTTTGCTGGAGCCAAGCCCTCTCAAAATGCAGTATCCAAAAAGCCAGTGCCTGGAAACAGGCAAGGTCCTCCCGCCGGCGGAGCCAATGGCGGTGCGGTACGCGGCAATCACGCCACCTGCTCGCACGAGGGAGACGTCAACGCGGCCTCCTAATCTCCCGGAATGAAGTCAACGGGAAAGGAGAAGCGAAAGAAAAACAAGAAGAATAAGCAGGCGCTCCCTGCACTTCCTCACCCTCAAAAATAGTGGAGCTGCCGGAGCCCGGGCCCCGGCGCATTTACAACACACTCATGTGAAGAGCTGGGCAAGGGTCGCCTCCTCCCTCCTCACCCACTTCCCCCTCCTCGGCTTAAAGCGTAGATGTCGAAAGCAGCAGACAAAATGAGCAGCTTAGAGCACAGATCGGGCAGTTGCTCACCAAAATTTAAAATTAAAAAAAAGCTAGCTGCTGCGACGGGTATATCGAGTTCCGACGCCATGGAGAGTGAGCCCGAACTTCCGCCAGCGTTCGCGTCGGCTATGGCCGCGATAGAGGCGCGTCTCAACTCCCATGTCAATAAAACGGTAGAAACTGCGATGAACTGAATGCAGACGAAATGCTCGGCATCGGTTCTTGCAGCTATCAGCCGCTGCATGAAATAGAAAATCATCTGAAAGAGCCGGCCATTCGAGGGGAGGCGAGCCTTCAACAGGCACAAGAAAATTATCGCCAATCCCAAAAACGCGGTATCGGAAGACTCCAACCCCGCACTCGCACCCGGTGCTGGCTCTGGGCCGGATTCCCATAAGCCCCCAGCTCTCACCTCCAATCTTAATGATGGCAGGACGGCCTAACAAGCGTTTCTATTCTCCAAAAACACACAAATTAGTAACCTTACCGCGATGGAATTGTAGAGGCTTCAAGGCTCGGCGGAAACGCGTGAACCTGCGCCTCTACTTAGATACTTTCGAGTCTTTGTCCGCCATGGTCGCCTTCCAGGAGCCAGGAGCGGAGGCCAAGTTGCCTAACCACGCGTCGTTCCAGCGAGACCCCTCGTCGTGTCTCCTCGTACACAAGCAGTACACAGCCACCGAAATTGATCTCGATCTCAATATACCGTACTCGTACGCCATGGTAAGGATCCTTCCCCTTCGCCGATCGGATCATCCCCAGCACGTACTTAATGTATACTGCTCCCCGAAACTGCAGCAAGGGGCCCTCGCGGACCTCTTTAGCCGTGTACTTAAAGAGGCCGACCGCGACACCCTGCTGACTTTCTACCAGCCCAATTTACACCCGTCTCTAGATCGTCTTCCCTAATAGGGAGTTTGCACCAACCTCGTTGCTTCTTTTCTTACCAGGCATCAAAAAGAAGGCTGATTTATCGTTGACAGCTTTAAAACAGACCACTCTAGAATATTTGCATGAGAAACACGGACACAGACTGCGCGTATACCCGGATGGCTCAGTGACCCCTTCCATTTCCTCGGCCTCCGTGGTCGTCCCCGTAAGGACCATGGTTAAGAAAGTGAAAACATCAAACCGGACTTCTTCGACTAGTGCAGAACTTAATGCTACTCGTGTCGCCATTGAATGTATACGTGCAGAAACACCCCAGAAATGGTCTGTTTTGACGGATTCAAAGGCAGCCCTGCAAGCCCTACAATCTGCTCTTCCTAGAGCTCCCCACACCGCCATCAAGGAGGAAGTGCAAGTACATATGCTTGCGGAGTTTGCGTCCGCACTGGTGCTCACCCTCCACTCCGACCCGGCATTTTCTACCCGCGCAGGCACCTCGGTGACCCGAGACACATGCCTGAATCTCAGCTTCACTCGCAACATAAGACACGCTGACTGGATCAACGCCGAGGATACACTCCGGAGCCACCACTGCATCTTCAGCACCACTGTTTGCACACGCCTTCTAAAGTGCCCCACCACACAAGCACGCGCCCCCAACTGGACCACCTTTCGCCAAAATTTATCATCCGATGCCAACACGAACATCACAGAACAGGGCTACACGAAGTGGTCCCGATCACTCATATTGCACCTTCGCTCCCACGAGAAGAAGGTACAGCTCACAGAGGTAATCAGGGACGTGGACAGTCACTTCCTTAACCTCTGGGGAGCGCGCCGGTGCCTTACGCGTCACTGGAACCGCCAGCAACACAATAAGGTCAAAGCGCGCATTCCGGACCTAACCCGGCAGGCAACAGAGTACGGGGCCCAACTCGCTCATTCCAACTGGGTGGACGGCTGCAACACGGCAGCGAGGCAAATGTCGAACCGCAACACATGGCGGCTCTTCCGAGCCCTCATCTACCCAACACAGACCCGCACAGAAATGCAAAAGCAACTACACAAATCCAGGCACTCATTCAAAAGAAATACAACACAGTTGGCACAGGCGCTCCGGGATGTCTACCTGTGCAAATCTCGGGATGCCCGCAGATCGGCCTACTCCTACGCAGACAAGGAAAACTCGGACACGCTTTTCCAGGCTTCATGATCTGCGGGCCAGTCTGGCCAAAATGAAGAGGGGCACCGCTTCTGGCCATGACAAGGTCACCGTCAGGCGAGCCTTCCTAATTCAGCGTACCAGCGCCTTCTAGGATACATCAATGGGATATGGACGGGGGAAACCTCTCTCCATTGACTGGAAGATGGCACTTGTAACCTTCATCCCGAAGGCCAAGAAACCGATCGACACCGACAACGTCCGCCCCGTCTCTCTCACGTCGTGTGTCGGCAGATTGATGGAGCCGAAGGAGCGGGTTCAGCTGTCCGAATACCTCGAACAACACAACACCTTCGCGGACACCATGTTCGGATTTCGCCCAAACAGATCCGCACAGGAAGTACGTCTCCACTCGATCGCGAAATCTTGAACCCCATCTCACACCCTCAAAACGACTAACTTATCCTCGCACTTGACCTGAAAAGAGCGTTCGACAACGTAACTCAAGAGGTCATACCCACACACTTGAGCCAAACCTACTGCGGCACCAATACCTTTTAATTACGTGAAACAATTCTTCACGCACAGACTGTCCAACATCAGAATACAGAACCAAGAGCGTGGACCTATCCTGCTCGGCACGAGGGGGACTCCACAAGATGCGGAGCTGTCCTCTCTGATATTCAACATAGCCATGATGCACCGACCTGTCCTGGTGAGTGCGGTCGAAGGGGTGCAGCACGCGCTTTACGCCGTCATCACCCTCTGGGCTACGTAAGGACGCCTAAGGGACATAGAGACCAGCCTGCAAACTGTCGCCAGCATAGTGGACCGCTATGCCTGAGACTTTGGTCTGCATTGCTCTCCGCAGAAACCAAAATTCGTGCATATGCGCCCCTCGCGCACATGCGGGACACAAATCAATCTCTCCTTGCAAAGCGGTCCCATTAACGAATCCAAGGAAATCTGGACCTCCGCACTGGACCTCCCGGTCTCTACTTCTACCAGCAACCTCATGGCGCTGGATGTGGTGAACACTTTCAGGGAGCTTCGGGAGGCCCACCTCACCAACCAATACACTAGTCTCACAAAGACAGGGTCGGGTCTCCACCTTGTAGCCTGTGTTCACATTCAGCAGTCCCAATTCTCTGAGGAGAGGTGCCGCATTCCCATACACTGGAGACGCCATTCACGTGCGGCCTCCAAAGAAGATCATAATGGCAGGCCCCTGGCACGAGTGGAAGCCTTGGACCGCCATTTTGGGAGCAATCCAGGAGACTTGTACGGGAATGCCTCCGGCCCGGACCTCAGGGAATGGTACACAGCCGCGGTCGTCCCCGAGGAAAAAACAGTAGACGCCCTTACTTTCAAGGCCCAGTCAGCAATTCGCACAGAAGAGGTTGCCATCGCCCTGGCAGCCTCCGACTCCTCCTCCAAATACGTAATCACCGACTTGCGAGGGGCTTGTCGAAATGTAGATCAAGGGAGGGCTTCTCCCCTGGCTTTTCGCATCTCCCGAAATTCTAGCCGAGAGTCGGATCCCGCGCAACGATCTCTCGTTTGGGCTCCAGGTCACCAAGGCCTCCACGGAAACGATGCAGCCGACGCCGCCGCCCGCGCGCTCTCTCAACGGCCACGGGACCCGACGCTGGCCAGGACTTCGACTTCAATCCGGTTTACCCTTTTAAGGAAATATGCGATTATTGCAAATCAACGCACTAAACTCTTTTAACCCCGTGCAAAGGGCTGTGGAAGGCCAATGAGCGCGTACTCCTGCGCCTGCCCACGAACACGATGCTGTGCCCGGCAACTCTAAAGCATTTCAATCCTCAATTCGACGTGCGGTGCTCGCACTGCGGGGAGGTGTGTGACACCTACTACATGGTGTGGGCCTGCCAGCGGAGCCAATTCCTACTCCCTATCCCAAATTCCACCTGAGATAACTGGGAGGCGACACTGTCCGGCTGCTACACCCTCGAGGCCCCAAGGGCCTTAACGCAGCACGCCTGGGCTGCGGCACCCGCCAATGGGGTGCCTGACTCAGCATCCCACCTAGTGGTTTTAAGGGCGTGACCCTTCAGGTCACGATCCCCAACACCTCTCTCTATGATTAATTGATGTTTTCATTGCGACCACCACTTAGCGCGAGCGCTCCGTGCCGCGCCACTGCCAACTTTGTCGTCTTCTAGTCCATGACACTACCCGGGGCTGCCGAGTGATCGCCGCGGTAGCGCGAACTAGGAGAACGGCAGTGAAGATGAAACGCAGGACGTGACAATGGGCGTGACAGGAGGGACGAACACACAAGACAAGAGGATGCAGGGCTTGCTGTCACAATAAAAGAGATGAGCAGATGTGGATCGGATGAGCGCTGGTCCAGGAACCTTTCGAGCCATAGCTAGATCACCTGGAGCCGAGATCCAAGGCCTTTGAACACACCGAACGTCAGAGGCAGGGGCTGAGTTCGAACATGTTGGCGGCTTCCATGGTCGGTGGGTTCATTGGTTCGAGTTGAGGCGGCGTCCTCAAGTTGTGGTTCCTCTGGTCAGGGCGGGGGACGGGGCTGGGGTGAACGGCGTGGTCGATTCTGATCTGGCGGGCTGCGGCACAGCCGGGTGGTGCGAACAGGAACACACGACCGACGACCACGGCCCACAGAGGACGCCGAAGCTCCGCGACCAGGATGGAGGTCAATGACTCGCACCTCACACCAAATGTAACGCGACGGCAAGCCGATAAACGGAGCACTACATTACTGATGGCGATGGAATCATTCAATGGCGGCGGGCCTGGCGCGAGTGCTCCGTGCTGCGCAACTGGCCACTTTGTCGTCTTGTAGTACGTGACATCTTTAGGCATTACTTTGTTAGGATCTTGGGAAGAAACCATCAAAGAGAACGGTCAGTCGTCCAGGTATCCAAATTCTTTACACACACTGGCTGTCGCTGGTTTCAACTGTCAAATTTTATTTCTTTAAACCAAAATAATGCCGTAGTGGAGAATTGGTCTGTAGTTTCCTACTGAGCCATCTAGCGGCACATGTAGCTTAGCACGGAAGGTGCTACCACGGCATTGGGGGCTGCAAATACGAAAAAGGCAGGGTGCGCGGTTGGGCTGACTCACCTTACAGGAGATACCAACACTTTTGTCACCACGGAAAAATGTCGGCGGAGCTGGAAAAGCCACAGGATGCCAGTTCCAGGAATAAGTGCGACCTGGGATCGCAGTGAGACCTGGAGGCGGTACAAGGATGCCTTGTCCGCCTTCTGTATGGCGCGCTCGTTCTCAGGGTGGCCTATATACTCGTGCACCAACAGCATTGCAACGAAAAGAATGTTTACTGGAATTCATTGGAGGCCGTTTTGATGCAGTAGACCGCGGAGTACATGCGCAGTAGACGTATTAAGGCCCGAAAGGCATCAGTCAACGTGCAATAAGTCGACCAGCCGGCAGTTTTGCGGAAGTGTGGCCATCAGCACGTGGATGCTAAAACTCGAATAAGCTTCCTAGCAAATTAGTTCAAATATCACTATAGGCAACAATGTTTTTTTATTATGATCAATTAATGAAATAAAACTGAGCGTGCACGCTGTAGTACTTCATTTCCAAACTGGAATGCATTTGCTGGACAATTTCTTGAGGCTCTAATGTAGTTCGAAGTCCTTTCGAGGCGCCTGCGGCGCCGCGCCTACGAGTGACGTCACCGGCTTCTTAATCAATATACACATTCTGCTCACCTCTGCCGCTTCTGCTTCACGGCCGCTTGCTATCATACAAGACATATTTTATTGTTTTAATCAATTTTACCCTGCTTAGCCTCAAGGCGCTACAGCAGGGGGTTACAATGATGGAAAAAAAACACATCTTCATTCATACAGCACACCTGCTGACTTGAAAGGCGATTCCATTCACTGATGGAACCTACAGAAAATGATTTTGCATACATATTAGTTCTGGTACGGTATTCCACAATCTTAAAGCAGTGTTCAATACGAGAAGAGACATAATGGGGCCTGTGTAAATATTTTTTTTCTTTTTGAATGCCGGTTTTATCGTGAAATATTTGATACAGCAGTTTAAGGCACAACTTTCTTCTTCGAGAAGAAAGACTTTCCCACCTAATTCGTTTCTCATGACGGTACGGCTATGATCTCTGGAGTATCGACGTAGGGCGAACCTTGCAATTCAGTTTTGGGTTTTTTCAAGTTTATTGCTCAGTGTTCTTTGCCATGGGTCCCACATCGCACATGCGTATTCTACCATGGGTCGAACGTATGTTACAAAAGCAGTTGACTTTAGGTGAGGTAGCGTGTGACCCAGATCTTGTTCTAAAATGTTTATTGTCTTGTAGCCTTCGCGCCCACCATGTCAATATGAGTGTTCCGACAACAATCGGCCGAAAATGTCGCCCCCAAATATTTATACTCTGATTTTTGCACCCGTGTATTGTTGCTGATGGTTTACTGAAATGTTAACTTCGTTTTCTTACGTGTGAAGGTAACATAAACACACTTTTTGGCGTTTAACTTCGTTCTTCATCTCGAGCACCATTCAAGAAAACATGATAAATCACTTTGTAACTGGGCAACATCGCATTCATTTCCAATTCTTCTGTATAAAAAAATCATCGGCAAACAACCTTGTATTAGAACCGATCCCTGAACAGATGTCATTTATGTAAACTAAAAAGAGAAGTGGCTCCAGAACTGAGCCCAGTGGGACACCCAATGTAACGTCTACAAAACTGGATTGCTTACCATTCAATAACACGCACTGACGGCGAGACGGTAGATGGTTTTCGATCGAAGCAAGAACTGTACGGTCAGTTTTTAGTGCGACAAGTTTACTTAAAAGCAAAGAGAGAAAAACAGTGTCACATGCTTTGTGAAAGTCCAGGAAATGGCAATCTATATGTCCGCCGTTGTCCATATCAGATGCGAGGTCATGATAATATTCAATCAGTTGTGTTGTGCAAGATAAACTCTTATGGAAACAATGTTGTTGTGATGCCAGCAAGTTGTTTGTTACTAAGCGTGTTATTGTCTCTTTCTATAAATGTTTCTAAAATTTTAACATGATATGGACGTAAGCGAAATTGGTCTAGAGTTAACTACATTTTTTTTTACCCGCCTTTAAGAATGGGAACAACATATGCATAATTCTAGTCGTCTGCAAGGGTACCGGAAGAGAGAGACTTGGTGTAGATTACTTAGATATAAAGGAAAATCGCACCAGCACACCTCTTTAGACTTCTAGAGAAAATTTGGTCAGGTCCATCTGCCTTACTTTCACTAATAATGTTTAGTAATGCTCTCATTCCATTCACAATTAGCTCTAGTGAATTCGTAGTCAGGATTGAACTTACGTGTCATAATGGACTGTAGCTTTGTTTGGTAAATATAATGAACGAAAGTAGTTATTTATACAAGTAACTTTCTCAGCATCGTCTAATAATGACTAAATATTAAAGTCAATTTCAGTGATGCTAGCTGGCTCTGCTCCGCAGCTTTTCATATGTTGCCAGAACGCCTGCAGCGTTTGTTTTATTCTACTGACGAGATTTTAAAACTACCACCTCTTGGCTTCCTTTTGTATTCGCAGGTTATAGCACGCAGATTATCAAAGTCGGAGGTAGTCTTAGTTCTCTGGTATTTAAAAATATATGCCTTCTTTTCCGAACAATTTTTAAGATACGCGCTGTCATCCATGATTTGTTACGCTTTTTAAGTTAACTTTCCTCGATGCTAGGAATGTAGGCATTTGCAAGTTCTTTGAGCTTTCTTTAGAGATATTCCATAATTCCTGAAAGTCACAATCATCACAAAGGCATTTAAAAACTGACAGATGATCAAAAAATTTCGTTGATATGCAGGCATAATCCCCTCGCTCATGTAGGTGCACGTTTCTGGATTCTTTTTCCTTTGCCTGCCACTTCTTGCTTTATTACTTGGCGACGACAGCATTATTGTCGCTTATTCCCGGAACGACACGTTCAAAAAATTCACAAAATTTGGCGAGTTACAGAAAAACAATTATAATGTGTTAGTTTCACGAGTTGGACCAACGACATACTGCGTTAGACTAAAATAATCAGTAATACTTTTCATCTGCAAGTTTAAGCTTCCACCTGCTGTGTGCTTACAAGTGTCGTCGCGCCACATTAGGTCAGGCAAGTTAGAGTCACCTGCCACTCAAAAAGTATGAAAAGCTGCCTCGGAAACGATATTATGTAAAATCTGAAGCGTTACGACGGTCGAGTTTGGTCGCCGATAAAAGGCACCGAGTGCAAATGCAGAACTGCTTGGCAAGAAAATTTTGCACTTTACTGATTCCGCAGCATCATAAGCTATATCTTGTTCACATGAGTTTAAATAGCAGCCAACTAGAAGAAAGACACCGCCACCCACACGAGATCTGTCTTTCCGATAGGCAATGAAGTCATCACGAAACACATCACTATCGCAAATAGAAGGGTCTAGTCACGATTCAGTCCCAAAAACTGTATCGGCCTTCACAGAGTCGATAAGAGCAGCAAGGTCGTCAACTTTACTAACGATGCTTCTGCTATTCACTCTTACAGTTCCCCGATCAAAATTTCCGCGTCCTTTTTTCTATGCTTGGGTCATTTGTTTTTCACAATTTCAACTTCTTTTCCTTTGTCTCACGTAAACGTCTTGCCGATAACAACCTCTTTCTCAATGCATAGTTTGAGTCGAGTTTTTCTATCCACATTAATAATTTTGGCATACTCCCAGAGCCGTTTACTGATATTTCTTGTTTCAGGTGAGTATTCTTGGTCGATGCTGTATGAAGTTCCTTCGAACTTCTTGGCATTAGAGAGAACGTTCGATTTTTTTTTTTGTAGGAGGCGAAATTGACGATGATCGGCCGTTTCTTCATTTCGTCATAGCGACCTATACGGTGCGCTCTCTCCACTGACAGCAATTCAATGCGTAAACTATCTTTACAACTGTTTTTGAGCAATTGTTCAGACTGCTCCCACGTTTCCGATTCGCTATCTTTGACGCCACTAAACACTAGGTTATTTCTGCGGCTTCTATTTTCTGTGCCAACACTCCTGTCGTGCAGTTCTTTAACCGTTCTGGTTATGTTCCTAATGCTGCTGTCTTGCTCATTTACTGTGGCAATGAGCTATGCAATCTGTCCTTCTGTCAGGCGTAGTTTGCAATTAAGTTCTGTCATCATTGCATCATTCCTTACTAGGGATGTGTCGAGGGCTCCTAATTGGCTCACAATTGCAGTTTGGCCTTCCTCTAAGCTTTAAAGTAATTGAAGCTCAGAGGTATTTAGCGGACTGGTGTTCAACATCGCCCGAAAGCAGTAATAAGAGATCAAGGTGCAAACCCTATGCGCAAAGATAAAAACGGAAACGTTTGTTGCATAGCATAGTTGACATCTGCCTTCGGCAGACAGGCACAGCGCTTCTGGGATATGGAGCCGGCAGTGCACAAAGTAATCTGCAAGCCAGAATGGGATAATTATGACTAAACGGGAGCAACAGAAGAGGCGTAAGTTGCATGTCGGCAAGCGTGTTCGCTCCAAATTCCACGTAGCCTATGTATTGTTCTAATAAATAGGGTCGGTCAGGTTCTCGCGGCCCTCGATGGATCTTGTTGATTGGATGACGGTTCTTTTCGCTTGTCACGTTCGGTAACGGCATGACGCTGATAATAGACGGAGGCTTCAAAGTTCCGCTGACTGCCGGTAACATCCATGACGGTGCTCTCGATGAATGCGTTCCAAACGTTGGTGCTACCGTCGGAGTCCTTCGGTCGGCATTGAATTTGAGTGTAGCTACAAAGGTGACAGCAACCTGCAGCAACAGAAGAGGTGTAAGTTGCATGTTGGCAAGCGTGCCGGCTCGAAATCCCCAACTATGGATTATAGATGACATTCGGAGCACTTTGCTACAATACACAGAGCCTTTTTAGCGGCCAGGTAGACCTGAAAACGCGCGGTATCGACTCGCCTCCGCCACCGATTCTGAATAGCTCTCTCTTCAAAGGGTCGCGATGACGGTGTGTGAAGCAGCGGCCTCCCCGTCGCACCATGTCACCGCTCATCGTTGCCTGCTCACGGGCCTGCCGTTACTGAAACGACTGGAGACCACCGCCTGGTGGAGTAACATTCTGCCTTAATCAATCTGTCTCACGCCACCACAGCGTGCTGGAGCAAGGCCTGCCCTTTATATTTGCACAAGAGCACTGTGAGAAGTCCCGTTTGTCCGCGCCAACGAGCCGTTGTGTCCAGCAACACAACTGCCATCGGCACAATGCCGCTTCGCTTTTAGAAGCTGCTGCTTGCCGAATATTCATGTGAGTCGCAATGAGCGTCTGATTGCTTGTTGCCTTACTTCGGGTATTTCACACATTTCCTTCGAGAAAAAGTACAAGGCGTGCTCAAATTTGCGTTTTGTGGTGTGTTGGTTTTTTTTGGGCACATAAGCATCTTTGGCACCACTCTGAAGGTGTTAGAGGGTAGTTTTCTGCATAATTTACAAAAATACTAAAAACATCAGTAAGGTAAAAGCTAGTTTGTACTTTATATTAATGAGTGGAAAGAAAACTTACAATGGCTAGTGTTAAAATCTTTTGTGAAGGTCGCATTACCTTAACGGCCATCTTTGTCTGGATGACAATCCCGAAGCTGCCCACCAATCAAATAAGGACCAGTCAAGTAGGGACCTGGGCATTCATCTCATAAATGAGAAAGCGACTAAGGTGTATAAAACAAATTATGAAAATCATTGACTCTTAATTTATAGTCTCTTGAGAAAACAGCTTCCCTTAAAAAGCTAAAAACAGAAGATATGTCAACAATTGCATTATCTCTTAAGACCAGGGTTGAGTGAAAAGCAACGAATTCGTTGTAACATTGAGTGAAGTTCCTTTTCTTACTTTTTCAAGTTTCGCGCGAGTGAATAAAATATGATTAAGTTGATCTACTTATTTTTCACGAACTGTTTTCATTTTGTATTATCGGTAGAAAATAGTTTTTAAGGTGTGTGCGTCCACTGCGTAAACAACATGATTTTAGTTCTAATAAACGTTTCTTGTGCCTACAGGTCTTCCATTCACACAGGACGGGCTTTGCCAAATGAAGCTTCCTGTTAACTTTGTTGTCCCATGAAGCCCGAAATTTTCCTCTTAGCTTATTTTTTAAACATGTAGTCATTAAGTCGTGTATCTACTTGGTTTTCATGTACATTACGGGAACGTCCGGCACATGCATAAGCGCCCTTGTTCCAGCTGATTTCCACGAGACTAGAGACTCAGCAGAACTTAGTGTACGTCCTTACGTGGCTCCTTTTATCACATTACGTATTATGCCTCCCATTATGGGGTGAGCTGCATTTCTGGAGTTCAGAGCTGTAATTACGCTGAGGAAGTCGGTGGAGATAACACATTTTGAATGCTTTTCTAGATTGTTTTTCTCAATTGCAACAGTAATGACGTAACATTCTGCCATGGAAACTAAGGCGCCCTCAGGTAACCTATTTTCTCTTATTTCCCTTGCATTACCGCGCTTCCAAAGATATGCGCAGATTTAGAGGCATATTTGTCACAGACTGTAATTTTTGTAGTTTATCTCGACAGCCAACTACTGCTGCACTATATTTTTGTGGAGGTTGCTTTTAGCGGATATGTGTCAGCGTGAGATCGCATACATAAGGGAAGGTGTGCCAAGGTAGCAGTGGGTGTGGTGTCAGGGCAACGTTTGGCAATCTGTTCAGTATAAATAATTCTTCGCATTTTTCTTCAAAGCAGCGGAGGAGTGGTCTGATTGCATGGGTTCTGTTGTTAGACAGTTCTGTGGATAGGCACTTTGCAAGCTATGGGGAAGCAGAGATGGTTTGCTGGTGAATGGGTTTTTAGGACGCATGTACATGTGAGCATGATTCTTCGGTCTCTGAGGGGCCGTTCTATCATTCTGCAGCTCTTGTCCTCCAGGGTGATGTCCTCTATGCTGCTCTTGAAAGCCCCGACCTGAGTTATGTACTGTGACAATCTGTTTAGGCAGGATGGCCTAGCGGAACCGTACACTAATCTCCCGTAAACATAGGGAAGGTCGTACCAGAGCACAATAAATGTTCAAAGGGTATGTCCTGTCGGACCCCCACCATTCTCGTGAGAGCACCTTTAAGACACTTGAGGATTAGGGAGCTTTCTTCTTGAGATTGCTTATGTGCGGAAGGAATATGAGCTTTTTGTCGAACGTTATACCTAGAAATATCTGTTCTTCTTTCACTAATATTTCGGTTTTCCTTGGGTGCAGGTCGGAATTGATCAGTACGCTTCGCGAGAGAGAACATGACGGTCACTGTTTTCTGAGGAGAGACGTTAACTCGACTTCTTTCTGCCCCCGTTGCTAGTTTAGTGTCAATTCCACTTGTCTCTCACATACTGATATGTTTGTTTACGGGCAGGCAACCTGAAGATCGTCAGTATTAACTGAGTAAATAATCGATTTGGGCGGTATTTTGACAAGGAACTCACTCATTTTTTTGCGATACAGATTGTTGAACTTAAAATACACCCGTGAGGTATCGCATTCTTCTTTATAAAGGCGCACATGAAAGAACGGTTCGATAGAAAGTCATTCGGTAGGAAGTCAGTACAACATCATTCCGCAGATGCAAAGCTCTGTTACGTCGCAAGCAGTGTATCCCGAACCTCCATGTTGTATGATGGGCCTTTTCGAGATAGAAGAAGACAGGAAGACAGTGTGGTTTATGTATGAAAGCCTCTTGGACAGTATTTTAGACGCGAATTAAGCAATCTGTCGTCGAGCAAGTTATTTTTTAAACCCCGCTGAAGAATATCCAGCAGTTCACGAGGTTCAAGCACGGAGGTTAGCCTGATATTCAAAACGCTTTTAAAAGACTTGGCGAGGCATCGGATAATAGCAATTGGTCCATAACTACCAGTTTATGTTGGCTGCTTTCCAGGTTTGAGGAATGACATTATAATGGTTATTTTTTTTATTGTTTCACGATTTTTTTCTAGAGGTCATATTTTAATAAAAAATTTGAAAAGTACTTCTACAGAAGGTTGGGGAAGATGTGCCGGCATTTCGTAACGTACTTTATCAGGACCACGATCAGTCTGTTTCGCGGCTGATAGAACTCTGTTTATTTCTGAGATTGTAATATTGTACTAAAAGGTCCATTTCTGCAACTACGTTTTGGAAATCATTGTCTCTTAGCTGTGTTTTGGTATTTCAGGAATGATTCTGTATAGATTGAAGGACTTTAAACACACGAGAAATATTCACTTAGGATGCCAGCTTGTTCTTCTATATTTGTTTCTGTAATTGAGTCTGTAATAGCAGGAACTGTTAGAGGAGAGAAGTTCCCATTATATTTACGAAGATGCTGACACATTTTTTTGGATATGATTTAGCTGTTTATGGACATGTAGTTTTTCCAGGAAACTTTCTGGGCATAACGGAGGATACCCCATTAGTTAGCTATCGCCGTTTTACAGTTTATAAGGATGCCATGTGTTGAGTAACTGCAAAACGTGCCCTAGGCTTTATTCTGCTTCTTTACCGCTATTAGCAAAGGGTGAACTAAAAGACAGGTATATGAAGCTCATTTTTCCAGAACTTGGAAAGCAGTGCATTTTTATGTTGTGCTGCTAAGTTTCTTTCATGTAGAACGTGCGAAATTGAAATTAAGAGGCCTATCGCACCGCTGTAGTTGTTCACTAGACTTATATTGTTTTAATGATTTAGGAACACTTTTTTGGTTGGTGTTTTGGGGGACTAGAGTTAAAAACCTTGGCTCCTGATTTCTCGCGGCCTGTTATAAAAGTATTTCGTTTCCTGGCCTGCTCAACTGAACTGTGTGGCCCCTTCATTGTGGATATGGTGGGAATCTGTCCATTTCCTGACTTAAGGTGCTGCACTTCCGCGGGGAAGCTGCGGATCTGCGAGATGCAGACCTCCCACAAAGGAGAGAGATCTTTTGGGTTGCCGACTCGTTGGTTGGCAGGTCCTTTTCTAGAGAAGGCAGGGTGGTCTTCGCCGCGTCGGCCCGAGCGGAAATAGTATTACCGCAGGCTCACTGCGTATTTCCTGTGCAGGTGCCGAAACCAGGTGTGGTGCCTCGCCCCGTCCCACCACATCGGCGAAGTTTGTTTTTATTACTGAAGGAGAACGTGCCAACGGCATGTGAGAG
This sequence comes from Amblyomma americanum, assembly GCF_052857255.1. NCBI lineage: Eukaryota > Metazoa > Arthropoda > Arachnida > Ixodida > Ixodidae > Amblyomma > Amblyomma americanum. The sequence goes on along the minus strand of NC_135498.1, from coordinate 178,370,275 downwards.
CCACTGACGTGCTTCACTGAACAAAACGAAATGTGCTTTGTTTTGAGAGCTTTATTTCTTTTTCCGTTTCCCACCTTGGTAAAGACCTTGAATAAATGTGGTGATCTTCTAAGTACCAACTTCTGTAGCTTCGGGGTGTGTACGTGGGTTGAAAATGACTACAGATGCTTTCTTGATGTTTTTTGTTTTCTTTCCTGATGGTGATGTGGTAGACAGTGTGGTAATAAATAAATTACTTGTGTTACTGTATTTTTGTTTTCTGTGGTACTTGCGGCCAAACGAGAAGTTATTGTGCCCCCTCCCCTGCAATAATGCCCTCGGGAGCTGCAGGTCTCTATAATAAATAAATCAGACATATGGTCCTTGAGGACCTCCAGTATTTCAGTGAAGAAATGGCATTGCAAGAGGCACCGCACATTTCCGCAATGGCCAAGACGAAGCACGGCTTACTACCTTCAGCGAATAATACCGGCCTATTAACAGAGAAACGACAATTGCTTCCTTCGGCGAAATATTCGACGCACGAGATTCCTTCGCACTCTCCGACCCATATGCAGAAGATTCGCCTGACCAAGCCAACTCGCCCTCTCTTGACATCAAACCAGTCTTACCCCGGATCAGAAAAATCCAGACCCGCAATCTGCTTCAGAGCTAAAGCGAGTGTTTTTCGTCATTGCCGAAGGTCCGACAAGCGCAGATTTCCCAGCATCGCAGATTGCCCAGCATCGCAGATTGCCCTGCATCGCAGATTGCCCAGCTTCGCATTATAACCGACTAGCACGACGGACCTCTCCGCAAAAGCCACTACCTTGTGTCGCCCCGAGACCGAGGAGCCGTCTGGGACCAAGTGGAAGAAATGCTTCGCGACGAGATCATCCAGCCTTCAAAGAGCCCCTGGGCAGCACCGGTCGTTCCAATGAGGAAGAAGGACGGCGCACTTCGATTCTGCTTTGATTATCACCGCTTGAACAACGTAACAAAGAAGGACGTGTACCCCCTCCCTCGCATCGACAACACACTGTACCGGCTGTGCAACCCCAAGTATTTCTCATCGACGGACCTCAAGAGCGGCTACTAGCAAATTGAGGTCAAGGAAACAGATCGCGAGAAGACCGCATTCATCACTCCGAATGGGACATTTGAGTTTGATGTCATTTAGTATCTGTTCCGCATCAGCGACGTTTCAACGAGCAATGGATACAGTGCTGGCAGGCCTGATGTGGCAAATTTGTCTGGTATATTTAGATGACGTGTCATTTTCTTCGCCTCAAACTTTGAAGAGCATTTGAAAAGGATTTGAACAGTATTGGACGCAATCAAGTCGTCCGGCCTAACTTTGGAAGCAAAAAAGTGCCACTTTTTCTATTTAGAGCTGCTATTTCTAAGCCAAATCGTTAGCAATAGGGAGTACGCCCAGAACAGCAGAAAACATCTGCTATCACACTGTTTCCAACGCCGGCCGATAAGAAATCTGTACGCAGACTCCTCGGACTGCCCGCATATTATCAATAATATGTCAAAAAATTTCGTGCGTCGCGGGGCCTCTGACCGAACTCACACAGGCAGACGGGCCATTTAAATGGGATGTGCCTCAAGCAGAAGACTTCAAGGAACATCAGCGTCGTTTACAGTGCCCACCGATCCTCACGCATTGTGGGACCTATCAAATCCAGTTCTTTTGCACTGCATTAATGGTCTTATACTCTACCTAAAACGCTTCATCAACTACTTAGAGAGCAAGATTTCTTCACCCTCCATCCTCGTTCAAAAAAGGATTGTCTTCGTTCTGTGTACAGAATGATATCCTAATAAAAAACTTCGCAGCGAACAAAACAGCCTGCCTTCTTGTTGCACCGGCAAGTCTGCGCGAAGGAGTTCAGGCTTCACACGACGGGCCGACAGCTGGACATCTCGGGTTTTCTCGTACCCTCTGCTGAAATCAAGATAAGTATTACTGGCCCCTACTATCTTCCGATGTTGCACATTATGCGAAAATCTCCCGAAATAGTAAGCGACGAAATACCCCTCCCACCCGATCAGCAGGATTTCTGAACCCCATTGAACCCCCCCCCCCCTTAAGGGCCTTTCAGCAGATCGGCATGGGCTTGCTTTGCCCTTTCCGAGAGTCACCGTCTGGAAATAAGTGGATCATCATTGCGACCGACTACCTGACCCGCTACACCGAGTCCTACCCTAAAAGCTGACCCGAACGGAACAGTAGCAGATGTCGCCAAATTTTTCGCGGAGTGCATTCTTCTTCGACAAAGCGCCCCCGATGTGCTCATCACGAACAGAAGACCAGCATTCACAGCGGAACTAACGCAAGCCATCCTGTGTTACAGCCAAACCAGTCACCGGAGGACAACTGGATACGATCCGCAAACCAATCGACTGACCGAGCGCATGAACAAAACCATCGCTGATATCCTCGGCATGTATGTCGATGCCAAAAACAAGACCTAGGACGTCACTCTGCTTTACGTCGTATTCGCATACAACACCGCAGTGCAGGAGACCACACTGATGACGCCTTTCAGGGTCGTTCATGACAGGGAGGCCCCGACAACGCTAGACGCCATGCTGCCCAACATTACCGAAGAAGAGAACGTAGATGTCGCCGCCTACCTGAGGGTTCGGTGCTGTCTCCTTTACTTTTTAATATACTTATGCGAGACATACCAATTCAGGGTGACGTCAAATGGTATGTGTATGCGGACGACATCGCGTTTTTTGCTTCAGCTAGAGACGTTCACTCACTTTACCAACTTTTGCAGGCCTACCTCAATGCACTGGAAGTATGGCTGGGCAAGTAACATTTATTTCTCAACGTGAGCAAATCTTACGTTCTCATTTTTCCTCCAGCCTTCATCTTTATATCTGTCTAGAGTATTGTGGCGCCCAAATCCCTAAATTGATTCCTTAAAGTACCTAGGTGTAATTTACGACCCTCATCAAGACTGGCAACCTCACGTCAGAAGTATAGTCCTCAAAGGTGAGCGAGCTCTCGGTCGCCTGATGCGAATCAGCAATAAGAAATTCGGTATGCGCAGAGAAACTCTCTTATTTGTGTATAATTCTTACGTAACACCAAATTTGGAGTTCGGTTGCGTTCTGTTCTTCAGTTGCCCTAGGTACAAAATTCAACCTCTGGTTGTTTTGGAGAGGTGCGCTGTACAGCTTTTCCTGGGTTTACCAAAATCAGTGGCAAATTTATTCCTCTTTCTGGAAGCTCACATACGGGATTTGAACTCTCGCTTCCAGCTTCTCGCAGTGCGCACCTTCTTACGAGGACTTGAGGCAATGCCTGGAGTGGCTCCTGCAATTTTTTTTAATTAACCCAGCTTTGTGTCTAGATAAACATTGTCCGCTTTACAAGCGGCCTTGGTTTGTGTTTACTGAGCACCTTTTGTCCAGAATTGCAGTCTCGCTTAGGTCTGTGCAATGTGTCAGCCGTTTGCCGGCTGCACCAGCTGTTTGCTTCGACCATATGCTGCCGCTATATGCAAAGTACTTATCTGCCAACGTGCTACATGGTCTCCTGGAGGAATATCTGTTTCAGTATTCGAGCCATGCTGCAATTTTCACAGAATCCTCTCAACAAGGTGAAAAGGCAGCAGTAGGTGTTTATTCCCACACACTAGATTGGAGTTATTCTCTCCGCCCTGATTATACACCAATTTTCGCTGCGGAATTTATCGCTATTGGATTGGCCCTTCAAAAAATTTCCAGCAATATTTCTCAAGTCACCATTCTTTCGGACTGCCTGTCAGTCTTGGCTGCACTAGAAAGTTCGCAAACTAGTCTCCTGTACCGATCCCTAATGTACTTTGTGCCACGTCATGCCCTAGAGGTGCGCTTTTAGTGGATACCAGGGCACTGTGGCATTACTTCAAATTCGATGAGCGATTTGTAAGCGAAATCAGCCATCATTGAGCTTGTTGCCCAAGTCGTACCGAACCTCACCCTTCTGACCACGTCCCGTTATGAACATTACTAAATACGCCATTACCTGAGCCATGAGCCCATCTTAGATACGGCATATTTCGAACATTTGAAATTCCCATGGAACATACGTTCCTGCGCATCTAGACAATGTGAGGTTTCGATGACGCTGTTGCGCTGACGGATTCCTCGGCTTAAACTATATTTATGCCGTTCTAGGCTCACGCCGTCGAATCTATGCGCGTCATGCGGGCACGTTGAAACTATAGATCATTTAATCCTCTACTGCCGGTGGTTTGCGCGGCCGAGAATTCAGTTCTTGGAAAATCCTCTCGCTCAGTTAGTGTTGCCGTTTGCTCTTCCCGTCCTCCTCTCCTTCGGTGCAACCGTCAAAGCGCATGCCATTAGGCAGGTGTGTCAGCTTCTTCACAAGTATATCATTGAAACCGGGAGATTTTTGTGTTAACTTCTCGATGCCTTTACTTTCCTCTCAAAATTATTTTCTTTCCGATTAATTCTTTTTATTGAGTTTTTCTACTCGCACCGCTTTGTTTCCTTGCTTTTCATTCTGATTTCCTCAAGCTCTTGCAAAATTCGTGATTTTCTTTTTCTCTCAGAGTACTCTGAATTTAAGAGCCGCTTGAGATAAACTTTGATGAGAATTTTCCTGTCTGGATCTGCAGCAAACCCTGACCCATCACCCGCCGTGGGTATGTGCCATCGTATTTGAGGCAACAACTACAACAACACGCAGAAGCAGCCCGAATACTTGCCCGATTACGGATCAAAGACCAGTAGCGGACCGACGCCAGTCGTTAGAACCTGATAAGACGCAACGCAGAATACAAGCCAGGAGACCGAGTCTGAGGTTGGACGCCCTTTCGCTGGCGCGGATTGAGTGAAAACCTTTTGCGCCGCTATTTCTGCTCGCACAGGGTTCTTCGTCGGCTGGGCGAACTAGACTATGGAGTCGTCCCTGATGAAATCACTACATCCCAGCGACGCCGCGTAAGACTGGAAGTCTTCCATGCCGTCCGTCTGAAGCCTTATTATGTGTGCTAAACGACTCTGTTTCCACACTCGGTGGCTATTTTTGCACAAAATTTTTATTTGTTTCTAGCCGCCTTTTTTCTAATGCATTGGGTCGATGCTTCTTTGAGGGGGAGCAATAGCGCGAATATTTGTAGTGTTTGTTCATTCTTCAAAGCTGCCGGCACGCCACTTTATCGCTTTGTTTGCGATGCAATACGCGACCAGATTTATCACGATTGTTCACACCCAGGCGGAGCTGATTCTAGGTTCCAGATTATTGTGGCACCTTTGCACGCTTTATCACTAAAGATCGCTGCCAGCTTTCAATTGATCACGGCCGAGAGCGGCAGGCATTCTGCTCGACGACCGCCCAGCACGATTGTTGCTACGCAACCGCCGAGTGAATCAGTCCTTTGTGGGCGCAAGTCAGCCAAAATGAAGAGTTTTGTTTTAACGCCATTTCAACGTCTCTCTGTTCTCCGGAGTGCAGTCGCCACTTCGTGATAGTATTCTGATCATTTTCAATTTTAGTCATTTTGTGTTTTGATCGTTTCAATATGCGACATTCTGTTCCTGCTTTTAAACGCACAGGCACCTAATGACATCATGTGTCAAGCTTGCGCTACAGGAAAAATCTTCTCGAGAATTTTATATTAATGTGAAAAGTCATTGGTTGTAAACGGAGCAAAACGTTTGTACACCTCGTGAAAACAAAAAAAAATTGTTTGGGTACCAGTAGAAGCTGTAAACGAAGCCGGGTAACCTAGCTGCCATCCTTTGCTGGGCATGGATCTCGAGACTGAGCCAATCAATTAAAGGCCTCAGCCTTTTTCCCAGGAATGAAACAGTGGATCAAGCGCTCGGACGTGATTTACAGTTATTCAGAAATATTTTATCTCTTAAAAATACAAAAACTAGACATGTCCATATTTTCATTATCACCTTAGAGTAGCGCTGGGTTAAAAGAGAGGCTCTAACTATAAAAGGCAAAAAAACACTTTTCCTCAGCTTTTTGAGTTTCGAGCTTGAATCAAAATTTTATTTACTTTAAGTTCTTCTCTACATATACAAATTGGTTGGTCTTGTTTCGTCAGCTGAAAGATGTGGTAAGGTGTGTGTGGCCTATACGGTGAAACCAGATAATGACTTCCTTGAAACGTTCCTGGTGCACATTTGACTTATTCACAAAGTACTGGTTTTACCAAGGGTTCTTTCTTATTTATTCCGTTGTTCCAAACGGACCGCCGTTTTTGTCTTATGTTACGACGAACATTGTCAATGCAACTTTTAGGTGACATATTAACTTTTTCATATTTGCTTGTCATGAGCTTGATCAGCACAGAATGTGCTCTCTCGTTGCCCTTAATTCGGGCATGACTTGGTACCCACGAGAATTTTATGTTCTCGCCTTCAACTGTAGCTGTTAATGTGTTGTGTATGATATCACCAAGAATAGGAATGACTGCATTTCGAGAGTGGAGAGCAGTAAGTAAACTTTGAATAGTCTGCGTAAATAATACTATTTGTGAGGTTCTCGTTTGGTGTTCTAGATGTAAACTGTCTGACTTTTGTCCACAGATGTGTTTAGGTAGTGAACAGATTTTAAGGACATATGATCAAATGGGCGCCGTTCTTCTGTCTGCAAGTAATCGTTTGCTAGTTTCTATATGTAAAGACTGTTTATGGGTGACGTCGTGTATGCACCAGTGGAAAGACGCAAGCCAAAGTTGTGTACTGGGTCCAGTCGTTTAAGGCACGACCGTACCGCTGGCAACACAGTATGCATCTATAACCCTGGGTAGAGCGTAATACAGAGCGGTAAATTTGCGTTTTCGCCACGATACTCTGATTATGTTGAGAAATCGAGAACCTTTCGTTTTCAACGCGTTTCTGTGAGACAGGACAGCGAGCTTTCTGTCATATGTTATGCCTTAAGATTGATGTCCATTTTTCATGGAGAGCTTATTTCGTTCAGGTGCAGGGTGGAATCGGCCTGTACGCCTTGTTTTAGTGAGAAAAGAATGGCCACTGTAATGTGTCGGTCCATATTGCCAGTTTATTTATTGCTAATTGCGTTTGCCATTCACAAGTTGATATGTTAGATGATATGCAAGCTATATGGATGTCCTCTACGTAGACTGAATACATAACAGACCTTGGAATTATTTTACTAAGAGAGTTCATTTTTAAACCAAAGAGTGCTGTGCTTGAAAAAAATAGCGTGAGACAGTGCTTATGAATAAACACTTCTCTGAAAATATTTTTAACACAAGGTAGGTGATCTGTAGTGGTGCGAGTGTGTTTAAAACGACCCTGATGGTTGTCAAGAAGCTCAGAGAATTCAAGAAAGAAAGTTAATATTCATATCCCGCTTTCTCCGGCAAAAGTCTGTAAAATTTCGAACTTATAAGGCATTTTTATAGAAATTTTGAAATTATAGGTCTATTATTTTTATATATTTCTTTTATAGTGTTTCCATCACTCGTATCTAACAGTTACACTGCCTTAGAAAACCAATGGAAAACTGTTCTCAGGAATGCAAAACCGTGTACAGAAAAAAAAAATACAGGACTGCCGCCGGTGATTTGCTGATATATTGATTGTTATAGTTTCCATTATATGCAAAAACTCGGCCGGTTTATCGCTCAAAAATGCTTTGTCCAGCATTGCTGGGTATGTATATTCAGTACAATTTCCCATGATTTGGCAACGCAACCGGTAGGAGCTATTGGTCTGAAACTGCTAAGAGAGGTTGGCGGCTCCCGGTGTTTAAGAACCGGCACAATATCAACTTTATTCCCATGCTTCGGGTATTTTTCTTGATAACCAAACTTCGTTAAGGAATCTTAAAAGTGCCTCTACGTAAAGTTGAAAAAGATGGGCCAGCATTTCATAGTCTATTTGGCCGGGTCCTGGAACAGTTTTGTGCCGGCAGACAGTGTTCTCTTCATTTGCTAGAGGGTAATTAATCAATTTTATTCTTGTTAGCACCTCCACTTGTTAAGAGATTTTGTTTTTCGGCTATGTTCTTGTATTTTGGAAATGACAAGGTATAATTAGGCGATGTAAAAACTGTAGCCATGTGCTAGCCAAATGCTCCCCTAAAATGTCTGCCTGTTTCCTAATACTTCCTTACGTACCAGGTGCACTCAAAAGCAGAAATGTGTGTAGTGAGAAGCTGTCATTCTGTTTTAGATCCTGCTCCCACTTTTTTTCTGGATGTGATTTGACTGTTTATATATGAAACATAACTCTGCCATGATAACTCTGCCACACTTTCAAAGTGATTTTTTGTCGCATTTTAGATCCTTGCAATCTTGTGCCCACCACACTTTGTGATTTTGCCGCACCATTTAAGGAGAGATAGGAATAACTAAGTGCGCGGCATATATGGTACAACTTGAGAAATTTTAATTTATCTCATCAATATCAAGATTTTCTAAAACAGATTTTTTGATAGTGGCTTCTGCTCTAAAAAGTTGCTAGTGTGGTAAAGAAAGTTTCTAGTGTAGCTGTTTTGTTGGCAAAACTTCGGGTGAAGATGTTAAACTGGTTATTACGGGGAAGTGATCGCTGCCATATGGGCTGTGAGTTACGTGCCAAATAAAACCACTAAGAACAGACGGTCAACTAAAAGACAGATCTAAACAGCTCATTTTCCCCGAGGTTGGGGAGCAGTGTGTGTTTTACCGAAGTCCAAAAAATAATATTACTGCTAGGAATAAAATTTTAAATAATTTGACTTGGCATGTCAGTTTTTTCACTCCCCAGGAAAAAGAAATGTGCTTTGAAATCGCCAACAACCAGAAAATCTCTGGTAGCCACTCGAAAATAGCTTCTAATTTATGCATTGTTACTGTGAGGTTAAAGTCAAGATATATGAAACACACTGCTATCGTTTTGTGCGGAAGCAGAGTGCCTACTACCAAATCAAATTTAGCCATTAATATAAGATAATTATCTGGGACGTAATTTCTTGCTATGATGACAAGGCCATCTGAGAGACGGCTTTTCTTTTTTCTGTCGCAAGGAAAGGGATTGTTTCTTGAGCACACTTGCTTGTTGAGGACCTAAGTTTGTTTCCTAAGTACATAAGCCCACAAGTGAGAATGCGGCTGTCTTTTGAGTCGTTTAAGTTATTAATAATCTCCCACGATTCCAGTGTATCAGTAATGCCATATTATATTTTGGGGATCAATTTCGAAAACTTTGGTCCTGCTTCTTTAGGGCGAGTTATTGCTGTTTTTTTTCTGGATCAAGAAAGCTCCACTATGGCTACAGGGGAGGGGACCTAGGCGTTGCGTCCATCGCCTACTAGAGCCTCTGGAGCGGCGCGCAGTACCCACGGTCGTACTGTTTCAAGGCCTATCCCGAGTGAGGGAAGCCTTACAGGCGGCCGACACATAGGGCGGAGCGCTCCTTTTCGAGGGTAGCAGGGCAGTCTTCACTGCGTCTGCCCGGGGCGCGGATGTGCCTGGCTCAAGCTCATTCTCTCTGGTCGACCTGATTCTAAAGCATGGTGTGTCCCCACCCTGCCACACTACATCGGTGATTTTTTTATTTGCTGTGAGCAGCAATGCTTGCTCGTTGTGTGCAAATCGTTTCCGTGCTTCCTGGAATGTCATGTTTTCTTTAGCTTCTAATACTTGTTATTTCTTTCTCCTTCTTCCAGGATGGGCATGACCCAGAGTACACGGGGTCGTCAGCATCACAGTTAGTGCAATTTTCCGCTGCGTTCTAGACATAGAATTCATGTCCTTCAGACGCACATTTTTCACAGGTTTGGCAGCCACGACATATCTGGGACCATGGCCAAACTTCGGGCACTTTAAACACCGGCGAGGATTGGGAAATTATGGTCTAACTGCTATTTTCATATAACCCACTTCTATGGTGTCAAGGAGGTGGCTGGAGACGAAAGGCATACCCAAGTGCTTTGCTGATGTTTCGTTGCCTTTGAGACCCTCCAATATTTCTGCTTCAGTCAGGGTGAGAAAATCCTGTTCTGAAATTACGTACACCTTTAACAATATTGAGGGATCTATGGGCAGTAACGGAAATATATCTCCAAAGTTACTATGTACGAGAATTTAGAATACTGTGGTTTGGCTGGCATGGTGCTGTAGGTCGCCGTTGGCCAGCTTCGTCACCTTGTCGCCAAGGCAAAATGTATCTCTGTGAAATATAGAAATCTTGAAAGGAGAGATGATTCTTGATTGCTTTTCTGTTACCTTACTGAGTACGACGTGGTATTTGGCGAAGTGTTTTTTCGCAGGAACTGCGCCGTTACATCAGTGCGTGCTCATTTTTGAGGGCGCTCATTTGTAGAAGAAAAAGAATCCATACAAAATTCTTAATTGACCAAGGTTGCAGCCGCTCACCGCGGAGCCCAACACGGGGACGGGAAAGGCAGTTGCAAGCAAGTGCAGCCCCCGCCAACTGTACACCTTAACTCTAACCGAATATGGCGCAACTTAGGTCGGTTCGCACAAAAGGTGGACACCGGAGAGTATTCAGAAAGAACATATTGAAAGAGGGGGGGGGGGGGGGGGGGAGAACACGAAAAGGCGACTGCTGATTTCGCCTGGTCGGGTAAGGCCGGAGATTCCGTCTACAGTCAGCGGAGGCCAAAATGGTGCGTTGCCTCCGCAAAGGGGCCTTAAAGGTCCAAACGCTAAATCCCGGCTCAATCACCAGGATCCCTTTTTCTCCACACACGGCGAAGCCACGCACGGCGAGGCGCGGGTGCTCGAGTCAGTGGTAGTGCACTGCTCATCATCGTCCCCTTGCGGGGATGTCCTGCAGCTGCTTGGGAGCCCGTTGTGTCGCAACTCACCAACACCTGTACGATGCCCTTGCGGGGAGAGCCTCTCAGAGAAGGTTCTTCTGAACGGTCGGATGGTGGGCCATATGTTTATTGTGAAGCGGAATATGAGGAATCCGGAAATGGCCGCGTTTACCTGCTGAAAGCTTGAATGTGAGAACGACTGTGGTTTGAGCGATTTCGCATATAGGTCGTCCCGTGCTAAGCAGCCTCCAAACGAGAAACGATTCTCTCAACTTGTTTTTTTCTTCTTTTGGTTGATGATGTTTTGGAGATTATGGTTCATGAGAGAAATAGGTATAGAAGACAGTACGTAAACTCAAACGTTTAAGAGAAATCCGGCCGAAAGAACAGACAGAGACGAACGTGTAAGAATTTGAAGTGTTCGTTGGAGTACTTATCTTCATGGGTCGAGCAAAGTTTTCTAGTTTGCATCACTACTGGGTAAGAAGCGATCTGCATGGCGTACACTGCATTCGCCACCACATTGGCCGCGACCGGGTTCTGGTGCCACTAAGGCTATGGTACTTCGCTTATTATTACGGGGGTTAATCCAGCTGCAGGCGCGACAAGCCAAAGACAGAGGCATATCAAAATCCGTCACCGAAGCACAAGCTGCAGCGTCCTCGTCGTCGTCAACTACCCAGCGACAGAACGTCTTCTTCGATTCGCGGCTGTGTGCCGTAACACTACTCCCCGTCTCTCCCGCGGAAGAAAGCACGGTCCCTGAGCGTCGTAAGGTGGTGGGTTTGTAGGCAGGGTTTAAGACGGGCGACGTGCATAAGCTATGTGGAGGGGGCTGTCGGAGGAGGTTCGGGCGCAGGGGCTTGCGTTCGTAGGGCGTGCGTTCGTAGACGCGCTAAGGACCCATGCATTGAGGCAGTAGCTTCTTACAAATGGGCTCCTACCGCACGAGACGGATTGAACGTTTTTTACGGCGGAACTTATCGCTGATTGATCAGAGGAACTGCACGAAGCAAATGAACGAAGCTCACAACGACGGGATTTGAAGCCACGGGCTCTTTTCCAAGCCATGTAACCCAACTAAGTCGAGCACCAGGCCGGGTCACAGCTTGTACCAATTTTTGAGGAAACCGGTGGGCAACCGGCCGGCGGCGGGAGTCGAACCCACCACCTCCCGAAGCCGAGGCGGGTACTCTACCACGAGTCTGTTATGACTGCTGCTTTGCTGTTTTTCTGCAGATCAAGGTTTGGCGAGTTCTCGTTGTTCGAACCACGTTGGCCGAACGGGTACCACCTTTAGCAGGCTGCGAGGTCGTTGCAAACTTCAAGGGGCGCAGCGGGGTTTACGGAGCTTCTCCCAAGCGAACACCCCCAAAGAAAGCCGTGCGCCAGGCCAGGGGCCGCTTGTACCCATTTTTACCGGTGGGTGTCCGGCGGTGCGTTTCGAAACAACCACCTCCCGCAGCCGAGACGGGTGCCCAACCCACTGGGCCACGGCTGCAGGTGATCAAGGTTCGAGCCTCGTTGGCCGAAGGGGCACCACCTTTAGCAGGCTGCGAGGTTGGCAGAGACTTGGGCTTCGCCCGTGAGGGGCTCAGCGGGGTTTACAGAGCTTCTCCCAAAAGGACACCCCTAAAGAAAGCCGGGCGCCAGGCCGGGGACCCCTAGTAGCCATTTTTACCGGTAGCTCTCCAGCGGTGGGTTTCAAACCAACCACTTCCCGCAGCCGAGACGGGCGCCCAATCCATTGAGCGACAGCTGCGGTCGCCAAAACCGGAAGTCTATTGAAAGAAGTCACAGAAGCTAAAGTAAAGAAAGGAAATATATCCCGCGGAAGGTGCTGAAGTGGTTGGATAAACGGCCCGTTCTAGTGCTGACAACGGTTGCTGAGCATGACGCCAGTCTTGTTGATATGAAAAAAAAAAATGAATGGCGAGCCGATCATCAAACCACGCATGGCCCTCGGCTACAGCGCTGTGAAAAGGGCTTATGGTACAATGACGAAATAACGTCGTACAACTCCTTCCTGCTGAAAGGGCTCAAATCAGGGGCGTATTTAGGGAGGTGGCTCATGGGGCTTGAGCACCCCTCGAAATTTTTTCGTACAGTTTGCACTGCCGACCAAAACAACAACCGGCACTGTAAATCATGCTGAATTTCGTCTAAATGTTTTTTTTTTAAAAGATCGAAAATACATTTCGGCCCGAACATTGCGAACTCGGGCTGTAATTCGTGGGAATTAACGCCTATGTATCTATACTCATACAATGCAAGCAGCCCCATCCGAGCACAAAGTTTGATGTGCGTTTCGTTGACGAGCAGGCTCGTCGCGGCCTCTCGCGGTAGCTGTGAAGTCTAGGGAGCGCATAGATTTAAATTTCGAAACTTTATTAATATAAGTTCCTCATAAACTTTGTCCTTTGCATAGCGTAGCAGCAAAAGCAATGCGAGTAAAAGGCTCTGTTCTATCAGGACAAGAAATGCGTAATCAGAAAAATGTATGACTATAGATTAGCCTTTAAAACCGCAAAAAATTTTGCCGTTTATTAGAGCAGTTAGCATCATGATAAAAATTATCGTGCGAATACCAAAAATTACGAGGACATCGATAGCCAATTTGACCGACATTGCTCATTGAAAGCGCGGTGCATACGGCATTTTCCAACAAACACTCTCTTATATTGGCTAGTTCAACTTGTCGCATCACCTGTGGCTTTCGTTTGTCCTTTTCTTTCCTGTTTTAGCTACCTGCTTTTACTTATTTTTTGAACCAGGCCAATAGCCTTCTTTATTTTCTGTGCGCAATAATTGTTGCCACTTCAAGGCAGCTAAAATACACATTTTCTTATTGATTTCTGCATTCTTTCTCCAGTATTCTATCCATGTGGTGCGTTCGCGACCACCGCATGACCCAAATAGATACAACAATTTCTGCGGTCATAGTTTTAATCTTGCATGACTGTCTGTCTACTCATGCGTAAAGGTGACTATCTGTCATTCTGCAGCATGTATAATTTTCCTTGTTTCAGATATATTATAGAGAAACTTTAACTTAGGTATGCATATTTATGAGGGAATATACGTATATTTAATAATCTTCTTGCCATATTTCATGTATACATGCAGTGAACTTTGTTCCCAGCTAAGCTTTTATGCCCTGTCTCAAGCTGTATTTTCACATTTTTGATATTCTATTGTATCTTCTCATTTCTTATGTATTTAGCAGAACTCCTGGTTTTTTATATGTGCTCTCTGTTGCGACTACAATTTCGGTGACAGCTGCACCCACGCAATACATTAGAAAGAAGGCCAGGATCACTGAGATTTTTTCGTCGCCCTTGAATACGTGCAAATTTGTAAATAAGGTTCTTGAATGTCAAAGATTCGTTAAAAATTTTGTCATGAACTTGATTATTAATAACAGGGACATGCACTACTTTGCCGGTTTCCAACTGATATTGCTCTAAAATTCATGAGACATTTTGTTTACGTACTAAATTAGATGCAAGCATTGATATCAGTTATTTCCCCCACAGGTTTTTGGAAATACGAAGATAATATTTTATGAAAAGTACACATTTTGCCTGTCTAAACACTTTCGTAGCATTCAAGATATTCTTTGCAGCATTTATTCAGCAAAAGCATTGGCAATGGCAATTATAATCAACGTATTGATCCCTCTACAAATTCTTTAAGGTGGAGGCTGCGGTGCAACATGAGAGTCCCTCGAACAAAATTTCAGCTGCGCCACTGGCTGAAATAGTATTGGTAAGTGGCCGTAGAGTACATCGTTGGAACTGCAGTTGTGAACGCATCGGTCGTTCTTTGTACGTTTGGCGATAATACTTCACCAATCACCGAATTTCGCTCTCACTCTTCGCCACAGCTCAGGTGATACCGAAAGAACACTCGAAAAAAAGCGCATTCATACGCTGGAAACGCCTAATCGACGTACACGGTCCACCCGAAGGAGGTGTACTGGATGCTACGCATCGCTAAAAGCGAGCATACGCTGCAGCAGTAGAAAGCCTGAACATAGACAATATTTTGCTCCACATAACTTGCTAACACATAAAACTTTTAACGGTGAATACTGGGATTCTAATTTTTTTTTCTTGAGAAAAGGGTTCTGAAAGTACTTCAATAAAATGTCGAGTTTCAGCTCTAGTTCTCGAGTCTTGGTACTTAGAAGTAGAAAGTACCTAAAATTCTTTAACGCAATGCTCCGTGTCGTTGCCGCAAAGAAGGGAGCTGGTAGATGGGTATTAAATGTAGCAGGCAACGGCTTCAAGACGCAAGTTGCTTATCGTGCAAACTTGTTCTTATCAAAAGAAAGTAAGTTATAGGCGCGAGTGCAACAAACGTTTAAGCATTTGTTCGGTCAAGAAGGACTGAAACTCTCTGCAGAGCTCTATTCACGCATGAAGCAGAACTTGTGCGGATAGCGAAAATGACATTTTTCAATGACAGCCTTGGAGAATAGTAAGAAACAACGTGCTTCAGTAGCGATTATTCGGAATGAAGAGAACAGAGTCGCGAAAATGAATGACTCGGGTAAACTCTCCAGATACCGTTCCTATAGGCGTATATTATCCACTTCTTTATTTAGGATCCAATTGGTCCTTTACTCCGGTAATTATTGTTTGAGTTCACTGCTCAAAAGCAGACCTTGTGGCATGGGACGTTTTGAAAGGAGCACACTTTTACGCATTTCTAGATGTAAATTTAGCCGTAACTTATCTTCCTACCAACAGCACCCAGTAAGATAAGACTTAGAGAAAATATGTACAATCGAGATCTTTATTTCTGCTCTAGCAACCCATTCCATGCAAACCAAGAAAGCCTTGACATATATTTGAAGCACCTTATTCCTTTACCCAGTCTCTTCTGCATGCTCCGCATAGTGGCCTCCTGCAAGGAAAGGTAGCACATTTGAAAAATGCCTGTAAATTCCTGATCAAACGAGCTTTAGCCCTCCAAACAGGCCTTCAAGTATTCTTTGGTTTAGTAACGGTCGGTATTCGCTCTCTCTAAAATAAATGACATACCTTTTGTGTGAATAGATCTCACGGTTCATTGATTGCGCCATCCGAGCGTCCTGCGTTCAAACATGATTTTACAGATACAGTGACAAATATAAGTATGTCCAATTTGCATTACAAATATAATTGCTTGCTTAACTATACGCAGAGCATATTTTGGCCTTTGTTTGCTTCATACTTTTCGTTTCTTTTTAAATTTACGTCCATTCTTTAACCAAACCGGTCAAAAATAAGTTCCATAGTCCATGATAATTCCAAACCTGGGAATCCTCCTGACGTGGCCGATTCCATTATGGTGGAAATGCCTCCTGCTTCCACACCGCTAAGCCACCCTGCGTTTTGATAAAAATACTGAATGACTGCAGGATCGCTTCCATTTGCAGCATGTGCCCTTTTACTGTTAGAAATTTCATGAGTCCTGGCAGCACTTCCAGCACATTGCGCTTTCTTTCTTCCCTCATGAACGATCAGGAACACTTGTGAAAGAAAAGCTGACAAACCTTGGAGTTCTGGGATGTACTCTTGACCGTTCACCAATCTATATAGTTTGAGATTATACCTGACCCACATAAATACTAGACTAAACGCGGTTCATTCAATGTTCCACTGCAATAGGCTTCCTGGTCTCGAGCTCTCAATACCATTCGCCCAGCATTAGATGCAGTACTACAGTCAGAGCATAGAAAGTGAAAACATTATCACATGACTTCTGGCTTGTGCCTTTTTTGCCTTTTTGGAACTGGAATGAACGTTTACGGAAACGGAAGAAAGTGTATATTTATAGTCTCTCCCAACCCACTCATGCATATCTCTGCCGCGTCCAAAACAAAGGAAGATGGCTTAGCCAGGAAGAGAACGGCGACTGCGACCACAAAACGCGCGACCACATTCACGTAGGTCATTTTCGCTGCCTGAAAAAGTAACAATAAATTCCCCTAAAACGCTCAAGAACTCGTGTTGCGCACTCATATCAGATGATGCCGAATGAGATCCAGAACCAGCTGCCAAGGCATGACTAGACAGCGCCAAACGGTGCTCTGAAGTAACAGATTAGCGCCTGGTTCTTTTGCATAATTTTGCACCTGACGGTTTCAAAAGAACTGTGTGCCACATCGCATCAAAGAGGGATGCCGGCGCACGTGTCACAGTTCCTATCTACTGCGTGGTTTCTACTTCAGACAACGACAATATTTTGTTCTACAAAATGGCATAGTCGTAAAAGCTTTTTTTTGCCATAAGTGTTGTCTACAGCTCCACACTCTCATCAATAAATGTACTCTTTTGTAACGGTACAAGCGAGACTCATTAGCCAGACCATACCTATTACACAGTTTCGAGATTCACGAAAGTAACAGGCAAGAGAAAGAACGCTTATGACTATATTTAGCGAACAAGAACATGAACTATATATTTTCAGTGCCCTCTTCTTAATATGGTTCGGCTTATGGGGTTTAACGTCCCAAAGTGGCAGGGGCTAAAAATGATGCCGTTGTGGAGGGATCCCGAAATTTTGGCCACCTGGGTTCTTTAACGTGCACTGATATCGCACAGTGCACGGGCTTTTAGAATTTCTCCGCCATCGAAATTCCACCGCCGTGGCCAGGATCAAACCCGCGTATTTCGAGTGAGCAGCCGAGCGCCATAACCACTGACCCACGACACCGGAATGGTCCTGTCTTTCATGAAGCAAGATACATGGGCTTTACTGAAGAGGATCTAATGATGACCTCACAAACAGTATTTGCGTATTTGATGAAATAGTACTTACAATAAAGTAACTGCTGACACCTTTGGCCTATATGCTGGCTTTCCAAATGCTCTCGAATGCAGGCGGATGCAGGCCTTCTTATAGCACTTTGCACATTTCCAGCCACAGAATTTTCTTTTTTGTATGTTATTCCACGCGACGCTTTCCTTCGTAAAAGCATCGCGGCTGACAATAAATATTAGAGTTGAGGACAAAGTTCACAACATTGCAATTAAAGTTGTACTGCCAGAATGAGATGTCTGTCAACCTGACATTGTTGTCCACGCAGTACTTGAGGGCCGAAATGGAAAAATTCTTCCCGACGTCCCGTGCCGTAAATATTGGTGGAGGTATTTCAAGGCAACCCTTACATGAAGTATAAATAACCGCAATTCGAAAACAAGGAAGAAAAGGGCCTCTCAAAATGGGAAACATATTTCCGGACATATCTCGATTGAAAGCTTCAACCTAGAGATCACGGAAAGAATTCGATTTCTTAAGCAACAAACAATTTCGATCCAAGCAGCAACTGCAGGCTTCAACTGCCGAAATACATCTTTTACCCATATGCAAAACTTTCAACTGTTACCACATGAATTAGGTACCTAGAATGAATTCTGCATAAATATCTATGAAATATTAACGGTGGTAAGTATTTCATAGATTTTGTTAAATCAACACTGCCGTTCCATGCATGAATATTGTATTTTCGCTATTAAATATCTTATTGTTGACCACATACATGCTGTAGTGTGGCCATCAAGGTTGATTTCAACGAGGCGGGGATCCTTAGTATAGAATAAAAAGGTTTGCTTTCAAGCTTCTCGCCATTTCCCCTCCTCAAATTTGGGAATGCTCCAGCTAGGACCAAGAACTTAATCTCTTCATCATGTTCTGAGCTTCCGAATTTACCGCGCAATTCAAGTTCGATGTTCCTCACTCTAGTCAATGAAACAGAGCTTACAAATATAATTTTAAACCTAAAAAATAGTGGTGCCAAAGACGTTGTGGGTTTTGAAATAAAACGAATAATATGTTGCCCACCTTCTTGCTAAACTTCCTGCGATTTTTTTTAATCGATGATCCATAACAGCGCGACAGACAGGACAGAGAAGAGAGGACACAACACAGATGGCTGCGCTTTGTGTTGTGTCCTCTCTTCTCTGTCCCGCCTGAAGCTGTGCTATGGATCATCGTAAGCACCAACTCGCCCAACAAATGGTATTGTCGAACTTCATTTAATCTATGTTTTGAGCAGGCCACATTTCCGCTTAGAATGCAGGTAGCTCGAATAAGTGTACTGTACAAAATAGGTAACAAGAATGGAATGAGAAATTACGGTTCCGTATTAATACTTCCGCCCTTTTCCTAAGCTTTAGAAAAAGCCATTTTATAACGATCGACAACTTTTGAAGGAAGACAGAAGCTGCTAGCCAACTCCAAGTTCGGTTTTCGCAAACGATTCAGCACAGAACTTGCACTTGTGACCCAGAAGGAACAAACTTAAGCAGGCTAGAAGAAGTAAAGCTAGTTTTGGGCTTGTGTGCCGACTTCTCTAAAGCTTTCGACTCTATCAAGCATGCATTGCTGATAAAGAAGCTGGAACATTATGGCTTTCGCAGAAAAGCCAGTGCCCTTATCGATTCCCTACCTAAAATACCGTACCCAAATGGTAGCCATAGAAGATACTTTGTCCGATCCACTTCACGTTTTGTGCGGCGTACCACACGCGAGTATCCTGGGCCCCTTTCATTTCAACCTGTATGTGAGCGATTTGTACCATATAGCTCCATCCGCTGCACTTAAAAACTATGCAGATGACACAAGTATATTTTTTACTGGATATTGAAGCGATTAGATAATAGCTGCTGCCATTGTAGCGCTAATGAAGCTTGATGAATTGACAAAAAAATAGCCTCAAGATAAACGCTTTTTAACAAAAGCGGTTGTGTTTCATAGTAGAAACAAAAACATCGATACAAAGAATAAAATTTTACTACGCCCAACTATCATAGAGATTGTGCCTAGCTTTAAGATTTTAGACGTAATGTTTCAAGTCACAGTGTCATGGGATGTCAGCGTCAATTTCATTGCAAAAAAGTTGTCACAAACAGTCGGCATAGCTTCTCGAAATTGTCATTTACTACCTCGCAATATTTTGATAATAATTTACGCTAGCATTTTCTTCTCTAGACTGAACTATTGTGATCTGGTATGGGCATCAACTACTAACTCCAACATTGAACGGCTGCTCATAAGGCAAAAACACTTTTCAAGAGGTGTAGAAAATATTACAGTGCACTCTCATACGCGTGTTATTCACAAAGTACAGCGTTATTCCAGCCAAAAACTAATACGAATACAGGCTTTGTAAACTATTTAACAAGATGTTATATATAATAATGGTTTTATTCAGGAAATAGCTAAAATATTAAGAAATCTAGAGTCTTAAAATACACGCCATTTCGAGCCATGGAAGGTTAAAACAAGCAGATCAACATACGGCCTTCAAATCTTCAAGGATACTAAACAGTTTAGAAGCTCTAGTTATAAAAATTGAAAAAAATTACGTTCAAGACAAAGCGCTAGTTTTTAAAATTGTAGTACACATCCTTTTTCTTCTTTTTGGCATTTGAAATGTAGTTGTAGTTGTATGTAATGCCACTCTTATCATGTATGCACCTCGCATTATTTCGTGCACTGTACCATCGATTTCTTTCCCAGTGACTTAGGTGTTGTTTATCTCCACTGAGTAATGTCAATGCATTGGGCCTGCGGCCCTGTCAAGCTGGCTTCTGGCAGCTTTTTCTGCACGCCTCCTACCTTATGTACAGTGATGCAAATTTTTTTTTATTCGAGAAGTGTGCCATGAGGCATAAGTTGAAAAAGGAAAGGGGGGGAAGGAATGCACGGGATTGAAAGTTAAAAGAAGGAGTGAAGAACCGTTGCGCTGAGGTAGTCGCAGAGGTTATTAATGAAACGGTTGTCCATTGTCCACTTCACGTAGTCACTTTCGCGGTTCCACCGCAAGCCCACCTCCCTGAGGAGCCGTTTTTTGATAGCAGCCGTCGCTGGGCACGTCCACAACAAGTGCCGCACATCACATATGTCCGGTGCAGCGCTACAGTGAGGGCACCTGTCAGGTAGTGGCAGATCTTTGGCACGCCACCGATGACGGACAGATGGTGTCAGAGCCGCCCCTGCCGGAATCCGGCGCACGGATACCTCCTCCTGCCGAGTAAGACTACGGGGGAGAGGGTGCGAACACGGAGGAATTAGAGCGCGTGTTCGCTGGCGCAGAACTTCGGAATCGGAAACGTGGGACAGGAACGGATCTGGGGGAAGAGGGGAAGGTCGCGGATCGTCTAATGTATGAAGATGAGTCAAAGCATCCGCTTGAATGTTATGTGGATTCTGGGCATGGCCGCGAATCAAGTGTATGCGCACAGGACATGGATACTTTGCGCAGAGCACATGAATAGATTGTGAAATCTGGAACGTTCGTCGAACAGCCTTAAGCTGTTTAAGGGCGGCGCGGGAGTCGGTGTAAATGTGAACAGTATTGAATGTTGGAACGAGCGGAAGGGAAGCAATGGCATTATAAATGGCTTGAAGTTCCAATGCCAGGGGAGTGCACGTATCCGCAGTATACGTCGCGCAAGAGTTGAGATGCGGATGAGATGGACTATACACAGCAGTAACTCCCCTCTCTGCAGAATGAGATGCATCCGTGTATAATATGCACCCTTCAGGCAGATACAGTGCTGATACCGACGGGGAAACAGTGGGGCGATTGTCAGTGAGCTGGCAATAGGACCACCATGGAATTGTCTTCAAACGATGAAGTTTGAGAGACTGATTTCGAGCTCTATTTGCCACCCGTTGGTCGATGAGTTCACTGAGTGTATTAAGTTGGGCGAACTCCTGTAGCACAGGTATGGGTGTTAAACGAGGCAGATATGTTATGACGCGCATAGCCTCACGATTGTTAGCTTCAAGGGAGTCCCACTGTTTGCGGGTGAGACGCTGAAATTGTGCCTGATATACTATCCGTGGCTGAAGGATAGAGCGCACAAGCTGGCGGGCCGTATGAGCACGTGCGCCACCAGAGCACATAGCTACGCGACGAATCAGACCTAGAGTAGCGTGAGCCGATTTACGGGTGGTTGTCAGCCACGGGGTGCCAGTCCCAGATGTATGGAGGAGAAGACCAAGAATACGAACAGTTTCTACCTGAGGAATCAGAGAATTATGTACCGTAAAATTTAAAGGGGGAGCTTTCCGTAAGGCGGCTTTATTTCCAATTCGAATGAAACATGATTTAGTAGGAGAGAGTGTTAGACCCAGAGGTGGGAGGCGAGATGTCAATACATCCAGCGCGTGTTGAAGGACCGACTGATGAATAGACGCATCTGGATGACAGCACCACAACGTGATATCATCGGCATATGCAAGCACGCGGATTGAAGGGATGGTCTCTAGGGCTCGAACAAGAGGAATTATAGCCACATTAAATAATGTGGGGGCGAGAACGGAGCCCTGCGGCACTCCTCTATTGGAAGTGAAATTACCAAAGGGCTTTCCGTGGACACGCACGCTGAAGGTTCGATTTGCTAAAAAGGCGTGAATGGAGAGGAGGAACCGGTGAGGGAGACCAAGAGTTTGAAGGGAGGCAAGAATGGCTGAGTGAGGGATGTTATCATACGCCTTTTGTATGTCTGTAGCGATTACGGTTCGTACAAGGTGACTATGCGGAGAGTGGTCAAGCACGTCAGCAGCCAAAGTAGCAAGGCCGTCCTGTGTTCCAATTTGTGGGCGGAAAACAATTTGGGAATCTGGGTAACAATCATGGGATTCCAGCCACCAAGATAAGCGTGCGGCTAGAATGTTTTCATAAAGCTTGCAGATGGTAGGGGTAAGGAAAATTGGACGAAGGGCCAAGAGAGATACTGGAGGCTGACCTGACTTGGGTATTGGAACCCCAATAGAATGCTTCCAGTCTCCCGGCATGACGCCAGAAAGCCACACTTCGTTAAAAGTATCAAGTAGGGTTTCCAAAGCCCACCCTTCCAAGTTACGGAATAAGGAGTTAGGTATGCCGTCGTGCCCGGGAGTAGTAGTAGTTTTTAAACGGTCAATGGAGGCCAGCAGCTCTGCCATGGTGAGGTCAGAAGTAATCCCATCGGGGGGCTCTGTTACCGATAAGTCAGGTGGAGATGTAGAGGTGCAGTCATGGCTTGGAAAAAAATGACGGGCCGCTTGTTGTGCAAATGTGTCCTCATCCACATTTAGCGCGAGGCGAATGCTCTCTGTGTAATCTGCAACCTGAGAAGGGTGCTCCATGGCGTGAAACACTCTCCAAAGATGTCGATTGCCCTGCGTAGAAGACAGGCGGGCACACCATGCAGCCCAGCGTTGCCTGCCTAGCCGCTTTGCATAGCGCCGCGCCCGTGCGGTAGCGCGGTGAAGAGTAGGAAGAGCCGAAGGGTCATCGGGGTGACGAGTAGCATAAAGATCCGCCTGGCGACGAGGAGCCCACAGATTCAAGAGATGTATTTCCGGGTTTGGGTCGTCTTCTTTTACAGTAGTGGTAATAGTGTGAGTAGCGAGAACAGCAGATAGAGTAGACAATGCTGAAGAGGAGTTGAATGTAGATAAATGATTGTCTTCGTGTACAGAGTCCCATGATGTTA
Organism: Amblyomma americanum; assembly: GCF_052857255.1. Taxonomy (NCBI): domain Eukaryota; kingdom Metazoa; phylum Arthropoda; class Arachnida; order Ixodida; family Ixodidae; genus Amblyomma; species Amblyomma americanum. The sequence goes on along the minus strand of NC_135498.1, from coordinate 178,347,031 downwards.
TTCGTACAGTGCTGCGTATTTTCCGTAGACGCGTAGGCGTGAGGGAGATAAAAATAGGGCTGTGATCGCTACCCCAAGTATCAGAATCAACAGCCCAACGAGGGTTACCGGGGCCTAATCACCAAGTCAAATCCGGTGAATACGGGCCACCTCGTGGGCGGGTAGAAGTATTCGGGTGGTTTAAAAGTTGAAAGGAATGATCCGAAAAGCTCTCTTGGATGTGTGAACCCCTTGGGGAATCCTGTGGGTAACCCCATGCAGTGTGTGCGCCGTTGAAGTCACCACCAACTAGAATAGGGATACCCGAGTTGGTAGAACGTAGAAAACGAACCCATCCCAGATTGGGAGATGCGGAGCCAGGACGACTATAAAAAGAAACTAGAATAAGGGGTGTGCGTGCAGGTTTTACAAGAAGGGCGACAACCTCTTGACGTGTGTTGCACCACCGTGAAAAGTCGAGCGGTGTGTGGGGAACAGAACTGTGAATATAAATTGCAGATTTACCTGGGCTGAGGGAGGAGGCGGTGCAACGGCGATCAGGGATAGATGGTGAATGGTATGCGCAGAAACCTGAAAGGCGTGGGAGTGCATTATGCTCTTGCAGTAGGAACGCCCATGCCCTCAGCTTTCCGTCGCGAAGGCGGATGTTCACTTCAGAGGCCTTATTAGCGAATCCTCGACAGTTCCACTGCACCACCACCGATGATGATGCGCTATCCATGACGAGGCCGAAGAGCTTCCACGATGAGGGATGTCACCTGCTTCATCAGCGCTAATATCTTATCCACTGTCGGGGTAGTTACGGCTAACAGGTGGTCGGCACCTGATTGTGGGCCAGTGCTTACTCTAGGTGATTTCTCTGATGATTGCTCCCGAGTTATGAGAATTCTTCGAGAGGATTGAGAACGACGCTGTTCCCGGCGCTGGGTGAGTTCGTCTAGTCGGCGGCGAACCTCCGCGATTGCATTGTCTAAAGCTGTGTCTTCATCTGTGGTATCCACATGTGATGGATGCACTGGAAGTTTTGCGTACCATTTGATCCGGGAAGGTGAGCCGCTTGTGCATATGTACGCTGGCGAGGAGACGTATGGTGAACAGCAGGCTCAGATAAAGGAAGTTCAGGGAAGTCGTTGTCGTCACATGCGAGAGCTGCAAAGCGATTACTTGTAGGAACATCAATCTTTGCAGGCGACTTGTGAAACTTCTTCGCTTGCTTCTTCGTTAGACAAGCGGGGCAGCGAATTTCATGGTCCAGCGATTTGCACAGGGCACAATGAGCTGTGGGTTAATTCATGTCGGCCTCAGCTGCTGGATTAGGGCAGGCATTTTGCATATGTCCTTCTTTGTGGCAGTGATTGCAAAAAATACGACGAGGTCGGAACTGCTGTGGTTTGACGATCGCACCGTAGTAGGTAAGGTACTTCGGGAGAGTCAACGGGCATTGCAGGATGAGCAGGTATGAGCCCCGGCGACCCATAGGCCGTGCTTGCAGTACAACATGAGTTGAGCAGCGAATATTTGCGCGCACCTCCTCGGGAGGGCTCGTGCTGTCGACATGATAAACCATGCAGCGGAGTGTGTCAGTACCAGATGCAAAACATATTTGCACCGGGACATGCTTGCTGTCATCCAGGGGGATCCGCTTAACTGCGCAAAGATTCTGGGCGTCCATCAAGGATGACAAGTTTACCGTGATGGTGTTCGATGGGCGATGGACGACAAACCCGCCGTAGTTCGAAGAGCCAAGGGCATGGTCAATTGTGGCTTGAACATTTCGGGCAGGGATGGCAGTCATATCAAAGCGCAATGTAGGCTTGCTGGTAACGCGGAACGAGTTCGCAGCAGGCGGAAGAGAGCCTTGACTCACGGGAGGCATCTGTGGAGGAGGCTCAGACGCTGGTGACGACCCGTGGTGGGAATACTGAACTGGCGCGACGGGCACAGTTTCTTGAGGGAGTGCCACGGGCACGGAGGCGGTAGAGCAGTCCATGTCACAGGCCAAAGTCGTAGCATCGGAAGACGGCGCAGGCGGAAGGCCCAGAGGCGCTGACGATTGCGTGGACGTGGAGGCTGCGTCAGGTGGCAACATAGCGGGCATCCGCGTAGCTGTCGTCGACAACGCAGAATCCATCCAGACGCGTAGCGCGGCCTCGCTCGGCAGCGCCGAGCTAAGCCTAGCTTGCCCCTGAGGGTACCGGTTGGGTTTTCTCACTTGAGAATGCGCCCGCCGTGCCGGGAGTTTCTCCGCAGGGGCGTCGTCAGCATTCGGTCTCACGGAGGGCACTGTCCGACCCACGCCACACGCGAGAAGACAGCGAAAAGCGAAAGCACAGACATAGAAGCAGACACGTAGCCACCCACTAGGTCTTCGTCTTCTTCTTCGCCAATTCTTCGCCAAGAGTCACAGTGATGCAAATAAAGTTCTATTCTATATGGACAACGACACAAGCAGAGGCCGGTTATAATAGATAGCAATAAACGAAATTAATTGCGATTTGAAAATTAGAATCCGTATAATGTACAACAAATGTCTAAAAACGCCCAGGTAGAGAAAAAGATTAGGAATACAACCGCTCTCTAGATTGGTACTTTGATCAGTACAAAGCAATTCGATAGTTGGGAAATGCGCGCCTTGCGCTTGTTCGGCTTCAAAAACACTTTTTCTGCCTTACAAAGCCAAACATCCTTCACCCTACTCGAAAAGAAAACTTTGTTTTCTTAGAATGTCAGCGGTTAATGTCAACAGCATTGAAAATGCGGTTAAAGGTTCCTAAAATGGAAACGACGCCGGTGCGCGATCGACTTCAGTGTTAGAAAAAAATATTTCTGAATCTAGCGCAGAGCGGCTAAGCGGCTTCAGCAGACAAATTTCGAAACGTCATAACCTGCATTGCGTTTTATGTTTACAGTTTCTAAATTCAGGCACTGTCCTCATTTTCTAATGAAGTAAAGATTAGAAATCATTTTTTCCCAAAATCTGATAGGTGCCCAATTACATCTTGTCCCAACGGACCAGTCAGTCGTTTCTAACATATTCCCTTGCGCCGATATAGCAGAAACCCGTCGCCTGAGCACCATGGTGATGATCATGAATCTGGAATCTGTGATTTAAGAGCGAAATGGCAAAAGATTTTTCTTTTACTCAAAGTGAGGTCAAAGACCCATTTCTCAAACATATCACGCTAAAGAATCCGAGCGCCAGGCTGGGTATAATTTGTTCCTATCATATATCCGTGACCATTGTATCACTGTTACAGGCCAACTCAAAGGCAGAAAGCTAAGCACACTAGGTCCTACATTGTTTTTAGCCTCCCATTAAATAAGGCAACTCGTGCTTGGCGATTTTAACTTTAGCTTGAGCTTTTGACTTTGAGCATGGCAATTGTGGAAGCTTTTCTGATGTTCTCCGCCGAATCAATATGTATCTCGATGTAGCGATGGGGAGAAGAATTTTACTCCTCGCATATTCTTCACGACTGTAGATATCAAGGAAGTCAAGTCACTCAAAGCAAGAAACGCATAGAGTAGTTGATTTTTTTTAAAATTCCTGCTGGTGAATATTACGAATGATCTAGTGGAATATCATTCTTCACATGAAAGGAGGTTGGTTTTTATTTATAAACAAAAAGCATTACGCGCTGCTAGGCGATTTAGACCACCGACACCCGCCTGTCTACGGTGCAGTACCAACTGAGCAAAGCAAGTAGCTGTCGAGCAATCTACTTTCAAGTGTAAGTTGAGTGTAGTCTAGCACAGACTGTGATCAGCCGAGCCACCCTCCTCTAACATCCCGTAATACTGCATTTGCCAAACGGAGCGTTCTGGTTGTAGGTTCGGCTACAAAGAGAATAAACGCTCTCGAAAGCAGAACGTAGGCCGGCCGCCGAAGTGCTTTATTTGTAAGAGCATCGCACGCGATATGCACAGGTAATGAGTTCGAATCTACCTAATGGCATGTTGATGTATCGTCTTCTCTCCTAGAATTATTTATCATTCAGAGATAAAGAGTGACACTACTCACTCTCCGTTATTCAGGGCTTGGTATCAATAAATATATTCGTCGAGGTATTATAAGACTTGTGATTATCGACTTCCTTCATTTGTAAATAAAACTACTGTAAAGACAACAGTAGATTTGTCTATGCATGGACGCGGTGTGGTGGGAACAATAGAAGTGAAATTTTAGAGTAGCTCTTGCAATGTTGGCATGTATTTCTGCCATATAGACATATAGGCCATGTAGCTTTTCTCGCTGGTAGGTCTCTGCTCCTTCAATGCAGCGCAAGCATTCTGTTAGAAGCCCAATACATGCTCAAAAAGTTTTATTCGTTTGATGTGGAGCGGCCCGCCAGAGCGCGCTGTGCAAGCTCGATCACCTCTGTACGCGAAAAGATTATGAATGCGGAACAAGTCACGAGCTACTGACTAGAACACTCTGTAATGCAGTCAGTCTGAACAATGCCAGCAGCGAGACCGGAATCCATTTATAATATGCGCCACCACCGCTGTTTCAAAGCCCAGAAACTCGTGGCATGAGTATCCAGTGAATGAAGCTGACATGCCTTGACATTTCAGTGCGGATGTAATTGGTTGCGGGCGTAGATGAAGAAATTCAAGGGAATGAACAGGAAGGCTAAAAAAGAATGAGAGGCACTAGAGGTAGAAACGTTTCAACGATTTTCTTGACAAGCTGGTAAAACACGGGCAATTCTGATAAATAAAATACGCGCTTCTCAACGAGCCATAAATATTTTACCGCCTTAAATGAAATAACCTCAGCGCTGAGAAGTTCTTTCTTTCCAGGTTACACTATAAGATAATTTTACAGTCCCACAACGGCCTCTTTTTCGTCGCGTAGAATTGGTTTAGGAAGTAATTCATTAAGACAGTATAGGAGTGACAGCACCTTACTAACCACAGATCAAAAGAAATGGCGCACATCATATACCTCGAACCTAAGAGTTCAAAAATCAGTACTTTTCGGTTGTATTTGTTTGCTGACATAATTCTCTTTTCGAAGTTGTTAGTATTCCCTCCTCGATGCTCTCTATTATTTTTACTGAAGGTCTGATATCTCGCTTTGCTCCTTTGCTGAACAATTTACTGAAGTTTGATGAATTTTTTTTGTCCTACTGTGTGCACAGATGCTGTTCACGCTTTGAATTTTTTAATATTGCTAACTTGATGTTTTTATATGTTTATTATTATTTGTTTCTGACATTTTGCTTTTTCTGCAACGCTCAAGTCTGCTGATCTATCTCCTGCGAGCCAGCCCAGCGAAAATTCCTTTTTGGGAATGCTGCAGCAGTAAATAATAATTCAAAGTCCCGCTTCAGGTAGGTGGTAACTAGTTCGTAACACGTTCTACTTGCAATAACAGCTTCCAAAGCTGGAATATCACGTAGAAATTTTATGTGTGCAATTCATGCTATACCACGCTAGCCTAGATTCTTGATAAACTCTAACACAAAAATACTAAGCTTAAATTAGCAATGCTTTAATACAAATCCTTAAGACGTTTCTGCATGTATATGTAGGTTTGTACGTGCACTCAAATATTGCAACAGCAAAAACAAATCGTCTTGATTTTTTAAATACTCAAGCGATAATTCTGCTGACATTTACTGGGTGGCACTGGTATGATTTCAACCATGTCGCATCTTCGCAGATAAAACCATGAGGCAGCCTCTTCACAGAAGGTGAAACAAAGATAAAATACTTTTTTCATCACCTTGCAAAACCGGCCGTTTGAAAACAATGTCAGAAAAAGAGAATGACTTCAAAGCTATAGATTCGATTTGAAACTTGAAAGCAGGAGGTAAAAACAAGGACCGGCACTTCGCATCGTAAAATCTACAGTGCTGCACAATATACTCGTCCGATCAATGATTGTGTCAGCCTCAGAATCAGGCAGTTGGATAGAAAAGGAATTTTGTTTTCAGCAAAATGCTGTTCTCTGGTGGTTTAATGCTTATGAGAAAATTTTTGCTCAGTGCCGTCCTGCACCGGGCCGATATGAAGTAGGACAAAGCAAGGCCAGAAAAGCATCACATAAACGGATGGCGCCAGATTCCAGGGCTCAGTATCTCACCACCATCAACAGATGCATAGGCACGTGTTTCAAACACTGCGCTCCGAGTATACGACGCAGCCTTATGTAGACACCTTACCAGCTCCCTGCAAACCTTTAAATGGTTTTCAAAAGGCAACCACATCCATATACCCAAACGGCTAAACTGGCGACAGTTTTAGGCAAGGAAATGAGGCCATGGCCAGTGTAAACCTCTCCCTTTCTTTGAGAGACGAATTATTCTGAAGGCCAGTACTACGCAGCTGAGCATCAGCGTACACACAGCACATCGTCATTGATTGACAGCACGAAAATACGAGACGAGTATGTAGCCGCAAAAAAGGTACATACACATCACGTGTCAAATCAAACTTGGAGAGAGTAGGATCCCGTGAAACAAAGAAGTATGCAAACTCTGCTACATTCTAACGTTAATGCCCCGCAAGACGTGGTGACTCGCACGAAACCTCTCGAACCATACCCAGGAATCTTAACGCCCACAAATATGACCCATGTGACAGACCTATATTAGGTACGCCTTTCACAACGTATTTATTACGTTTGCAAGCAGCGGCAAGGAAAACTAAGTCCGTATGGTCTACAAGAAAAGAGGGTAGAGTTCTGATTCCTATTCAGCTGGGCTATACTTTAGAGTGGCTCCGCCACTGCGAAGCAGGCAGACAGGTAGTTAAATTCATCACCTCAATAGAGGCGCTGCAGGACTGCGGAAAAGCCGCGGATGAAGCCTCAGCAGGGGACGAGGAATGCGTCGAGGTGCTGACTCATGGCCCGGAGCTCACTGTATTGGAGACGGCAGGACAGCCTTCACTGCCCCTGTATAGGGTGTCGAAGGCCCTGCCAGTGGCACCTTCAAAGTGGCCTGGCCACGTGCGCATTGGTATGTGGTGCACCGTCCCTGCGCACCCTGCGAACCATGTGGTCTAAAGAGGCGCTGGCAGTGAATGAGAATGTGCATTGTATGAGTGAAAATCGCCTTTGTGCTTCTTTGAATGAGATATTTTTCTTTTTTATAGCTATGATTTTCTTCTCTTTTTTTCCAGAATGCACATGCTCTAGAATAAGCCAAGTGGTCCGCATCGAAGGTGCCACAATATGGCGTACTATCAGAGTTTAATGAATCATGATCGTTTGATGCAGCTTTAGCTCAGGTTTCGTGGCCACGGCAAAGAAAATAGCGGAGACCCTACTTCTGAGATATAAAAAACCACCGAGTTTTGTCGATGACTCAATTAAAAGAAATTTATTTATCAGGTTGGTACTAGATAATAACAGGATTCAATATAAGCTCTTGCTGCGTCGAAACATCTCTGTCACAAAGTTCATGCCTGCCCTGCCCAGCTTTGACCTTTGTTTCCCAGAAACATGCATCCCCATTATTCTGGACCATGCGCCTCGAAAAACCGGTCGCGCCATCTCGCGACAGCCGGCGGCGCGGCGGCGCGTAACTCAATGGCGACGAAAAATAAAAATTGATATTTCGTCGCGCATAACAGTTAGAAATTAGCTCTCTCGCCTAGACGTTAAATGCATCTTAAAGTTTCATTTAGTCGAGTTTCATAGATGTAGCTTACATATTGCGTTTGTATTGAGCAATGATCTATGACAGCATGGAGCCTATGGCGAGGTCCTGCAAAATACCCCACTTGACTTCAATTTATCGCTCACTACAGCCCTATTTTAAAATATATCGACAAGCTCTAGCAGATTCACGTAGGGTAATGTCCTACCTTTCAGGAAGTATAAGGTATTTTACATTTCAATGGCGTAAAAGTCTTCCTGCGCTATTTCACTATTGATCATGCATCATCAGCTTTTTCATGAAACGTGTGGCGCCCTCTCTCGGTGCGTTGGAAAGGCACACGTCCCTGCTCGCGGCCGGGCTCGAGTAGCGGAGGCGGCTCGATTCCGGCCGTGCCCTGCTACAGTGTCCCTGCTTTGGTAGGTTGCTTTGGGAGGTTGAGCCTGCCGTACGAATGCGCAGTTTTATCGAAAGTGCCCCCATCGGAGGGAGGCTATGGCCATGGGCTGCTACATAAAATGCTACAAGAAAGCGTGTGCCTTCTATGAGGTACATAGAGGAAATTATAAGAAGACTCTTTTGCTTGACAGGTACATTTTTCATTAAGCGCGTACAGTGACCACACCGGCATAGGTGATAGTGGAATTGCGTAAGCAATAACAGTGCAAAGCAATGAAGCTTCTAGGTACTTTCGTTCAAGCAGTGAAATTTGTAATTCCTGGACGCTCATACTTAGAGCTCACTCACCGATACTTGTATATGGTTCTTGCACTGTGCATTCAAAATTGTAAAATCGTGTCTTAATGTCTACATTTCAACACTCATGTTATTAGCCTCAATAGCAGAAAGCTCTTCCAATAATTTGTCGATGTGGTGCAAGTGCAGCAAGGATGCGTTGAAGTGAATGTTGCATGTGTTGCACATAAGAGGCGGCAAACCTGATGCTGCGTTTTATGCCAGTAGGTTATTTGTCCAATGTAACAATTAGTAGTGTGGTAGTTCACATTTTTGTCTAGGTTGGTAAAGTGCTTCTCACGATTCGATCGTTCGCCGTCGAGAAAGGGTTTACCATTGCTGTAATCGATGCTAGTTTTGGCAATTCTGTCAAACATGTACGTGAAGGATGAACCGCTAACGAAGACTTCATAGAGTGGCATGCTGGGAACTATTCTGAAGAGTGTGCCATCAGTTCGGCAAGCCAGTAACTACGCCGTTACCCAGCGCAGCAATCAAGAGTCAAACTCTAGTTAAATGTTCTTGATTATAATTGAAATCTGCTAAGAAATGAACAGAAGTTATTGTCGGATAACACGATGTTTAAAAGATTACTGGTTTTCTCCAGTACGGTGACTCGGCGCTCCACCCAACCTGTTTGTGCAATGCGCCGCTAGCGCGATTCATTAGCGACAGGACGTTACATGCTCGCGGCCCTGAATATGCAGTGAATTTACCGTGTTGCGAATATGTGCAACAATACCCATAAGCACTTTCGCACGACTGGCGCGAACATATTTTTTTTTTTGCATAAGTTCCAACCTACCCTCGTTTTTTTTTCTGCCGCTCTCCTATCTACTTTTCGCTATCCTCTCTCTTTGCTTTTAATTCCACCGGTTGCAGTTCCAGTGCTTGAGGGATTAGATAGCACTCGCTGGGCCGGCAACATTTTTAGCTTCCTTTTTGTATTCTCGTCAGTTGTTGCCTCTGAAGCTGTTGGCAAGCTACTACTTCTTGGATGTGTGACTCCCGGGGAGTTAGCGCGGCTTTTTAAGCGCACAAACCGCGGGAGTCAGAAGAGGGAGCCGTTTCCACGGAACAATCCAGCGACATTTAAATGTGCCATGCATCTCAATGTTCCTGGTGCTGGTTCCCTTCCCCTGTCGAGCGGACGGAGAGAATTTCAAGCCGCGGAGAGAAGGGGTTGGGGGGCGATGAAAGAACAACTTAAACCGCGAAGAAAAGTTCGGGGAACCTGAAATAGCTTCAAGCCATGAAGAAAAGAGCCACCGAGAGCCCGGCGATCCTTCCATTGTTATAAACCGGACCCCCCTTCCAACGCGTACACGAGCGCCCGCGCGCTGATGCCGACATCCAGCACGGACGCCTCACCTAGGCTTGCTGGCGTCTCCTGCAGTGCGCATGCGCAGACCGGTTTCGGCTTACGCTAAGAGCGCGGACGCTGAGCGCGTACGCCCAGAAAGGGCTATTCGAGTTGGCGCCTCTAGGCCTTTTTTGGGGTGGGATGACTGTCTTTGAAGTGGCACAGGAGGCCTCCGATAATGATGTCCGGCTTGTGTGTAGTTTGCATCCCTTCCTTTCTGAGAACACTGGCCAAGGTTGCGCAGACACCCTTTACGTACTAACTGCATACGCGTTTTTGCCACCAGCGTGTCCTTAGCATAAGCATATCGAGTTGTTTTCGTTGCATCCTTTTCAGTTTTAGATAATACATCGAGTGAAGAATCTTGGGTATCCATTGCCTAGAAATTTTTCTTTTGCTGATGATGAGTTTAATGGCGCACTGGCAATCTCGCACCAAGCACAATGGGTTGAAGTGTTTTCTTCAACACAATGTTAGGTGGAAGACCATTTTCCGAGCACTTCAACTCAAAGAAACCAAGCGCCAGGCTTCGAGAAAACTTCTACCCATTGGAAATCAGTGGGTACACGGCGACACTGCGGAACGAATCACACACCGTCCTCGAGCCGCATGCTCAAAGCGATGTGTCATTGCTGTTGTCGCTGATTTTAAAACAAATATGCAAGAATTGGGAATCGTCTTAACCAAAACTTGCTTGAATTCCACCCTACCCTTAGGGCACAATTTTCAGCACTGTTCCTCCCAAAAAGGCTACGGGAACAAGACGCACAACACGCAGCATCAAACGGATGAAGAACGTGGAGAGGCTGTAACGGAAAGGGCCAAGGATGATTTGAGCAGGTGCATAGGTACGGAGAAATTCTTTTTCAAGAGCTACACGGGCAGCCGGTAGCAGGGTGGTAAGAGGGAGGAAGAAAAGGACAGTGGGGAGGGGTCTCCTGCTGTGCCTTTGCCTGCCTTTCTTGTTTTTTCTCCTTTTACTTTTCCTCAAATCGTGGAGCGCAGTCCATGGTTGCTTTTTGGATGCGCTATGTTTCTGTTCCCTATGGTGCGAAGCACGAGCTGCACGACATAGTCGGCGCCTCTGCGAAAACGGCCCGGAAAGGTCATGGACGCACTCTTGCCTCCAGGCTGTCACAAAAAAAAAACTTACAACCGCTAATGTGTCAGTCCTGGCAAAGGGTTTCTCCACACGCAGACAAAAATATCCCAAAAAAGACATCAGAATTTCTGCAGAAGATTCTTTACTGCCTTCCGCCAAACTAAGAAATTCCACCAGCCTTGTTAAAAGCACAGCGCATGGCACAGGTAGACAGTGCCACCAAAATCATTTTCGAACGAGTTAGCGTGGTTACGCCAGTTGCAACTAGGAGTGCTAGCACTTCGGTTTTCAGTGCTGTTTCAGTGTTCGGTTCCGTTGCGCATAGATGCAGCTGATGAAGACGACGATATCCAAAATACAGCGCATGAGACTGGTATTTTATGACGCAGAATGTTCGGCTGCGGCGGTGTGGCAGTCGACGGCGGCAAAAAAGCGCTCCGCTGCCATCGACGCCGGCGAATCGCCCGGAAAAACGCTCCATGCGGGCCACGCCTAACGCTGTAACCAGCAAAACGTATGCGTTCTCGCCGCCTCGGGTTCGAAACTCACTCGCGGCCGTGAAACATTTTCGATTATTTTATTTCAGGTCAAGTAAATTTCACACATACAAAGAGGCCACGTCGAAATCCAAAATTGAAGCCTCAGTGCTGCAATGAAAAACGCAACATGTAACCAGTAACGTTTTTTGGTTCTTACGTTTTCCGCTTCGGTTCTATTTTATGCATTCTTTGGGCTTGGTATTTGTTATTGCGCGTTTCTCTTAGTTTTATGGCACGGCTGTGCCTTGAAGCTTCTACTTTATCACCGCGCTTTTCTTTGGCGCGCCGGGCATCTTCCCGGGCGTTTGCTAGGAGCATGCGTTGTTTGAGTCGTTTATTGTTCGTAACTATTTCTTTTTGTCTTCTTAATGCTGCATATTCACAGGCTAAGTGTACTTAGCTGTGACGGTTACGGGTCTTCTCATGTGCGCATAACTTTAACCGAAAGTTTGTCTTTATGTTGATTTGTATCTGCTGAGCTGTTGAGTTTCTGTTAATCGTCCATGACTCCCATGATTTTTATGGAAAAGCCTAATGTCTATACGGCACTCTTGTAATAAAAGGAAGTTGGTGCTGCATGTGTGTGGTGTAGTCTTCGCTGCAGCATGTCTCTCCACGATGGCGATGCTGTAGGACTGGAAGATATATTTCCAGCATGTGTAGAATTATTTGGTGATCCTAAACATCTTCATTTCTGTGCTAGGACAGGCTTAGTTAGGCTTTTTTCTGGGCGCTGTACAAAGTGACACTGAAAGGCACGCACTAACGGTGCTACTGTTCCCTAGTCAAAGGTGATTCGGCCAAGTCCGGGAAATCAGCTTCGAAGGCGCAGCAAAGGTGTCTGCATTGGTGGAAGGGGTGGGTGGACAATTTTCAATTCTCAGAAAATAAGAATGGTTTAGCCGGGGCGAACACATGTGCATGTGCATGGAAGAAACACACGCCAGAAGTGGAAACGTTTTGCATTCCATACGTGAAAGGCGTGAGCGAGACGTTGGAACGCATTCTCGGTAAAGAAGGGTGCTAACAACGCACAGTCTATTGAGTGGCTTTACGACTACCACCATCGGACGCCTTCTCCCCCCCCCCCCCCAAACGGCCGTCACCCAAAAGAAAGGGCCCAAGAGGTTGTATACCAAATGTCCTGCTCGGTCTTCCCGGAATCGTACATAGGGGAAACGAAGAACTTCGCCGAAATAATGAGGCAACACAAAGCGGACGTCCGACAAATGAACCGTGACCCCAGCGCTGCGGCCGAACACTGCGAGGCATGCGACCACCGAATGGACGTTGACGGCACTAATGTACTGGAAACCGAAGCTAACCCGCACAGGAGGCTTCTACTTGAGTCGTGGCACATCCAACAGACAGGGAAGAATGTTAATCGCTCCCTGGGGACACTTCCCGCTTCTTACATTCATGGTTTGCAGCCACTGACCCGGATGTCTTCAACACGAGGGCTTAAAAAGCCGAGGTTCGGACCATCCAAGGGTTTGTCGACAGCCCGGCGCCGAGATGCGGCGATTTCCCTGTTAATCCCCGTCAGCAGGAAGCGTGCATGGCGAGGCAAGCGGGCGTAGACCGGCGAAGGCAAAGACCGAGCCAGAAGAAAGGAGTCAAGACGTTTTCCCGAAACTGCCCGCCCCCCTTCGCCCGTCTAAGGAAACCACCGCAGTGATAGCGTAGCATAGCGCATGGTCAGCGCGGACGCGGCAAGCAGACGCCGCGTCTAAGCCGCGACGGCGTCTAAGTCAGAGGATGGGGCATACCAACGGGTCCCGAGAAGCGGGCCTGCTTAACGAAACGCTGAAGCGTGTTCAGAGGCAGCAACGACAGGCTGGCGCCTCTTTCCAGATTTTGCGGGGACGCCTGTCAACAGTCGTCCCGAAGACGAGTAGTCTACTACTCGCAGCGGTAGCGATCGGTTGAATATCGGTAATTGTCGTAAAGCTGGGAGCCGCATGGGAATGTTTTGATGTATTTTCATATGTTTCTCTTTTTACTTTTTAAGGGAGAGAGTTTGAGGGAAGAATGGGGCGTGGCATGTAAACCTGTTGGCCCAAGAATTCCAAGGGTTCATTCCCGGAATTACATTTTCTTCTAGCAATTTAGATGTGATGTGTATTTCAGGGAGAGGGTTTGAACCTTGCCGAAATTGGAGGGTGTGCCATGAAGTTTGTAAACCAATGATGGGTTAGTTTGCTGTTGATTGGGCGATGCAAGAGGTGGGCCGGGTTTCTAGGTCTTTAAAACCAGGGTCCGAAGCCATGGGAGATCGTTCTGAGCAAGATTTAGATCCCTTGCATCTTCGGCGGTGCCAATGAAGGAAGATTTTCCCTTAGCCAGTTCCATGTAACCGCCATCGCCCCCCATACACCTTGCCCTCGTCTCCCGCATCCTTTAAGCTCCTCAGGACCTGGCTGTCTCGCTACTGTCTGTCGTCAGCTGCATCTCGTTAGCCAGTTCCCTGCGTCCATTGACTTTCTTCTGCTGAAGTTTTGATCTACCACCTGGTCAAGAGAGTCATTGCCAAAACGGTAAGTAACAACCTTCCCAAGCCATTTCTTTAAGCACCTCGGTCCATGTTACGTTTTGTGTTTGTTTGCATGTCCTGATTACACAATTCAGGGCGGTCTGTAGAGCTTGTTGGTAACTTTTTTTAATTCCTACAGCATGACAAGCGTAGAGCTTACATGCGTGTGCAATCACTGTGGATTTGGTTTGTGTGGAAGGATTGTCACGGAAATTCAGTGTGGGGTCATCGTTTCGATTAAAGAAGATAAGAGGCTTAGGCAGAATTCGACACAACCACTAGGTTGCGAACCAAACGCGCTCGAGGCCACAAACACGCTTTGGTGTTTTGGGGAAAGGAAATGGCGCAGTATCTGTCTCGCATATCGGCGGACACCTGAACCGCGCCGTAAAAGAAGGGATAAAGGGGGAGTGAAAGAAGAAAGGAAGAAAGAGGTGCCGTAGTGGAGGGCTCCGGAATAATTTCGACCACCTGAGGATCTTTATGTGCGCTGACATCGCACAGCACACGGGCGCCTTAGCGTTTTTCCTCCATAAAAACGCAGCCGCCGCGGTCGGGTTCGAACCCGGGAACTCCGGCTCAGTAGTCGAGCGCCCTAACCACTGAGCCACCGCGGCGGGTAATGATCTGGGAACAAGAACAAAGGACGCGTCTTCGTTTGGAGCTATCCACGAGGGCCACGATTAAACATTAATTCTTTCGCATTCCATGATTTCACAAGCAGTCTTCAGTGTCCTCAAAATTTCTTTGTTTTTTTTCTGACATATAACTGCGAATTTGTAAAGATAATACTTGTACATAGTTCCTGACCACTCTCCCTCCTATAGTTTATGGCTATAGTTATTTCATTTCTCTAATCTACCTGATATCCCTTTATTTGCGCTGCCCCAGCTCAGGTGCTCGCAGCAGGAAAAATCTTTCCCTTCTTTTCTTTTTATTATTTGGATAAAATCACCGCTACTACTACTACATAGAATTGCCACCCATCACAGTTAGCATTCAACATTGCACAAGCGACACGCGACACGCCGCCGCGGTGGCTGAGTGGTTATGGCGCTCGGCTGCTGGCCCGAAAGATGCGGGTTCGATCCCGGCCTCGGCGGTCGAATTTCGATGCAGGTGAAATTCGAGAGCCCCGTGTACTATACGTTGTCGGTGCATGTTAAAGAACCCCAGGTGGTCGAAATTTCCCAAGCCCTTCACTATGGCGTCTCTCATAGCCTCAGTCGGTTTGGGGCGTTAAACCCTCATAAAACAACGACCATAAAAAATGTACACAACGACCGGTCGTTCATGTTTATAACATGCAAACAGCTTAAGGCCCTTGCTTACATGGTGCTAATTGCGGTTTACGTAGTGCTCTCATATTTTATTAGGTAAAATTACAACATTTGGCCAGAAAAAAGGCTCTGCAGATAATTTAGCGAAGCTTAAAGAGATAACATTCAAAGGTCCGAATAATGCAGAAATACAGCAGGCGCCTTCTGCTGGACATAATATTTCTGAAGCACGTAATTAACAAGTAGCGCTATCTCTCTTGTTATTCATAACTTCAGCTTAACATTTTCAACATAAATGTAGACCAAGTGAGGACTTTATTTACTAATGTACGCATGCCAGTGTTACCGGATACGTTGTCATTCTCAAGTAGGCATGATGCAAAGCTTGCAAGGCGAGCGAATTAAAGAGGAATCGCTCGTGGGCGATGTAAAACGGTACAGCATACCTACTGACAGAGGAGTGAAGCGGCAAGATATGACACATAAAAAAAAAAACCTGCAGCTGGTTCGCTTTCCCATATCGAGGAATAAAAATAAGCGCACAACAATATGTTTGGATAGAACAGATGACAACCTAAACCTTGCTAGTGCAGAATATTTGCAGCGCGCGCATTTGTTTCTTCAAGCTTTCCTTACCATTAGCTGAGCGACTCTGAATACCAGGTGTTACCTGGAAGACGTTTCAAAAATATGCGTTTTGGCTTTAAAATATGGCTTTTACGGCACAGTATTACCAGTGTGAATTTTTTCCGGTGAATCGTTTTAACTATTCAGCTGGTTAACTAGATTTTAATAATTAACTTTTAACAATTGCAGTTAGGCGCTTAGTCGTAATTTTAGATTTGTAGCCGGTAGTTAGTAATAGCCATATAAGTTTTTAGAATTTCCAAAACATGGTTACCTTTGGCCGGCCATATGGCTCGACAAAATTTGGCTGTTTCGACTAGTTACGCGCTCTGGAAAGGTTTCTTTGCTTGCATGCTTTCGAAAGCGCACGTATTTTGGCGCTAACTGGTTCTTGAAAATTGGCTTTTGAGGAGAGGAAATGACACAGTAAAGTTCCCGCCTATCTCGGCGGGCACCCGAATTGCACCGTAAGGGAAGAGATGAAGGAGGGAGTTAAAGAAGAAAGGAACAAATAGGTGCCGTTGTGGAGGGCTCCAGAATAATTTCGACCAACTAGGGATCTTCAAAGTGCAGTGATATTGCATAGCGCATGGGTGCCTTTTGCGTTTCGCCTCCATAGAAGCGCAGCCGCTGCGGTTGAGTGCCAACCCGGGTACTCCGGCTCAGCAGATGAGCACCTTAAACACTGAGCCATCGCATGATGTAGCCAAATTTTGTCGAGCCACTGCGATGAGGGTAATCGCGTTTTCGAAATTCTAAAAACTGATACGGATGTTCGTAACCTACCTCTAACTGCAACTAGGCGCCTAACTAATAGTTAAAAGTTAATATCAGAATTAGTAAACCAGCTTCCTCCCGGTTTACTGCCTGTTAACTACTGGGTAACTACCGGTTAGCTACAGTTTGCGGGCACTGGTATACTATGCCGCAAAATCCATATTTTAAAAGCGAAAGCTTTTCCTGCTTTCGTCGGAGCGATTTCGCCGTCACCTCACGTTTGATCTTGAACGTCCTTGCTGCGCCGCTGCCATAGCAACCCAGCAAGTGACTTCGCCGCGCCGCCAAGCCTAGTCTTCGCCGTCTCTGCGCAGGGGCTCCACAGCCGTGCAGCGGCTGCTGCCTGGCCACGTTATCTAGCCGAGTATCAGCTGGATAAAAAATATTAGCTGTTGCTCAACTACTGCTGAACCTTGTTAGAGAGCGAGAGCTGCGATGTATCGTGCAAGCAGACGCGGCTTAGCGTCTGTAGCGTTGAGTGCGTTCCGCACACTGGATGAGCAGTGCGCCCAACCTGCCACCCTGGCAGGTGGCATTTGAATTAATGGCTGATCGCGAGAGGTTGGTCAGGCTTCTGCCTATTGCTGCAGTGCCGCGTGTCTGCCACAACGTTGTCAGCGCTAATGCATGCAACCCACATCTTTCTCTCACCACCATCACGTACCTCAAAGCGCTATTGAGGCGCCCACTTACACAGGTGCCCAGTTGTATGCGCCCTTCCTTTCCACAAAATCACCAAGAAAGTTGTCAACGCCAAAACCAATGAACACAATGAACGCCGACGACTTTCGCTTTGTTAGCTGAGCTAATCCGGGAAAGCTTAATTTTGATGATGACTTAGTCTTCTCTGTAACACCTGCTATGTGTTACTGCTGTTATCTGTATAAGAGAGCCCAGAAAAATTCAAACCTTTTTCTTTTGCATTTGTTTATTGATGTTTGAAAAAATGTTGTTAGCTTGCATATAAATAAGCTGCGAGGAATATAAACTTAAGAGGTGTCTTGATCACGTTTTCTTTAGGTTTTTAGGTTTTCATTGACTAAAATGTGTTAGAGAAATTGGTAAAATTGCACAGTAGGAGGCCTCAAAGCGCGGCAGTCAGGGAGACTTCCTATAACAAAATGTCTCCGCAATTGGTATACCGCCAGTTTTCACTCGGACTCACAAAAGGGACGACGAAAGGCGCGAGTGGACTACCTGCGCCGCACACACCGACAGGCACGAAATGCTGTATACGTCGACGCAGCCATGTACCCCAATTCCACGAACGCGGTGGCGGTAGTTTTGGACACCAACTTCAAGGAAATCGCCAGCGCCTCTCTACGCAACTGCTCTCCCACAGTAGCAGAAACGGCCGCAATCGGTCTCGCCATCCAGCACGGCGATACCACGCGAAACGGACTAAAAATTGTTACAGACTCCCAGTCGGCGTGTCGGCTCTTCCTCACTGGCAGACTTCCACACTCCATCGCTCCCATTCTGACTACCCGACATGTTAAAAATTCCACATGCAAGCACCAAATCACTTGGGCTCCTGGGCACGAGGGGCTCGAGGGAAACGAGGCCGCGGACAGTCTAGCTCGAGATACACCAACCGAGCGACTAACCTCCCCGACGTCACCCCTCTTTCCTCTATGTACGGCGAACGCCTCCTCCTTCTCCGAACGCAAAGGCAAGTCTATCACCCACCACACTCGAAGCTAACGGCGGCAGAGTCGAGGGGCTGGCGACAACTACAGACGAACACCTTCCCAAACCTACACAAATACCATATCATGTTTCCCGATAGATACGACGGAATCTGCCCCTGGTGTGGCGGAATTCCAACAAAATACCATGTAATATGGGGCTGCTCGGGTAGCAAGCCTCCCGGACTAGACAAACATCAATGCGAGGAACAGTGGGAGTCTGCCCTGCTCAGCTCCGATTTGGTGACCCAGCGTAGCCTGATATCCCAAGCAAGAGCAACTGCGGTGGACATTGGGGTCCTGAAATAAGGACTCCACCCAAAATCTGTTTTTTCCCGCCTCTTTACCCTACCTTTCTATGAATAAATGTTTTCTACTACTACTACTATTACTACTACCGCCAGTTTTGAACACTCGACTTCTAAACTTAGTGATGATGCCAGAGACAAAGCATTTTTCATAAATATATTTTTTCGCGCTAAGCGGGCAGCCTGAGTCCAGTAAGGTAGATAACGCGGTCAAGATTTTGAGCAAACCCTTCAATCCCCAGTAACTTAAGTCCTCTAAGGCACTCATTTCGTCACAAATGGATATGTTAACATTTGCATAAATTACCATTCAAGTTCATTGGCTCTTCATTTCGTAGTGACATATCTTTCCTTTGTACTTTCTTTGGTTCACTTGTGCTTCGTTTTGTCGTTCCTCGGCGTGTGTGAGTTTTCTTGCGCTAAATGTTTCACCATGCCATCTTTTTTTTTACAGAGCAAGGGATACCTTATAAAATGGAAAGGATATTCCAAGTGGCATTGCTCCGTTGAGCCAAGAAAAAATCTGAACGGCGCCTGTCTCCGGGAATTTAAGCACCCAAGCAAGCCATCGCCACAACGACTGGAAGCTGCTGCTGAGGAATTAATTTACGCTGTGCAAAAGAAACTTTCCAAAAGCCGTCGATCCAGCGGGCTTGTCAAGGTGAACATAGACCTGGACATCTTTAGATGGGTTGTCAGTAGGAAAGGAAGGCCGCTCGAAAGGGGTTGGATTGTTTGCAATGAGTCAGACTTTTCAAAGCTGAATCTTCCCTTTGGGTGGCATACTCGAGAAACGAAACTTGGCAGTGTAGTGGCAATTGAGTTCCCAGTGCGTGTGAAGGCTGCTGTGACACGACAGAAAGCTTGCAAGCTCTTTCCAAACGCCTATCCTGTGGAAGGTCTGCAAATGCTCCTTGTGTCGAAGGTTGTTGCATGCAGAACCTAACCCACAGAAATAGTGAGCCTTCCGCCTTTCACATATATGTTGCCAGCTAACGTTTTGGAACTTAGTTTTTTTTTCGATATAGTATTGATTCTTGGATTTCAATTTGTGTTGTTTAGAATTTCTTAAAAATGAGTTCGGGAGCTTTGCGCTTAGAGATTTCTGAATGTGCAATTTCATTTACATTGACAAATAAGACAGTTCTAGAAATCTTTAGCAACAAAACGGTTTTGGAGAAATCTTATTTTGAGACAATAACATCTTTTATTACACTTGGCATGTCCATCCCAGAGAGTTTAAAGGTTGCAGTAGAGACAAGATTTAGAAGCCTCTGCTCCTCGGTAGATACTCAGTACAGAAAAATTAATAGCCGAGCAAAAGAGGCGTTCCTTAAAAAAGAGCGCCATGTAAAAAGTCCCTTCGATAAGGAAAGTTCTGTTCAAAATTCAAATAACAGTATCAAGGACATCATTATTCAAGCTTTACAAGAAGTGAAGCGAATGGAGGGTGTATCAGAACGGTCTCTTTCTGAACTGCGTAAGTCCATTCAGGATTTTGAGGCAAAATGCCTTCAGCTGCAAAAAGAAAACAAAAGCCTGTCATCACAGGCAAAAAACTGCCGCTTGCTCAACAACAGCGGAAGAAGGGTCGGGGAACGTTCGAAAAGCACCGATAGAGGAAAGCTGCATTCTGTAGGCAGCGTGATAGTTCAAGGGCTAGAAGAAATTTTGGAAAGCTATGGCTTGGACTTATGCCAGTTGGTTGTAGAAGACCTTCGAGGGCTACTGCACAAAATTACTTTTTCTGACATTGACGGAATCTCCGTGGAGCGAGGAATCAAAAAAGAATACCGCAGTAATGGTAAAACTGACTACCAGGATCTTTCTTCCCCCGAGAAGAAAAGCATCCGTGCAATCACCGCGCTCTTAGACAACCACTTTGTAAGCAATGTTTTTTGGGAAAAAATGTCTTCAGCTGTCCCTAATTTACCCTCGCTCCGTGTCATCAATTCATACAGGCAAAAACTAGACGAAAGCACTGCTGTGTTTAAAACCCTAGGAGAAGCAGCTGGCGCTCAGGTGTCTTTTGTGCACGAACTTGAAACTGCCGCTGCGGAGTACGCAGTGAATAGAGGTATGACAGGAGAACAGCTCAGGTCGCAGCCAATTTTGGTCAAAATAGACGGAGATGGCTGTGTAGTCAGCACACGAACAAGCTGGACAACTTTCTCCTGATTGACAGCAGCCGGAGGCTGCAGAGCCATACCTTACATCGCCTGCTCGCAGTCGTCGAAGTCTCTGAAAACTATTTTCAGATTAGAGAAAGTTTGAAGGATTTGATAGACGAAGTTAACAGTGTTGTGAAAAGGGGCAGTGTCAGCTTGGAAGGACAGGAAGTTCCCGTCATAGTCTGTCTGGGCTCAGATCTAAAATTCTTGCTCATGGTTCAAGCATTGCAGTCAGCGTCTTCTAGGCACCCATGTCCTTTCTGTCGTATTAATTTAAAGGAACGAAGCAGAGCTGGGGCAAACACAGAGAAGTGTAATAAGCCGCCTCTTCTGCGCACTCTAAAAAACATGAGGGAGGACGGCATTGTTGAAGAATTCGGAATGAAAGTCGTTCCCCTATTCAACATTGAACCTGCATTTGTGATTCCAGACATTTTACACATGCGCATTAGAGTCGTTAATCGCCTGGTTGATGGATTGATTGTCGAAGCAATGGACAAAGACAACCGCGATAAAGTTACGAACTTAAACGCCAAGAGCACTCACGTGGAAGCAATTGTGCAGGCAATTAATAGCTGTGGTGTAAAATTTGAACTGTGGCAGGACGAAAGAAAAGGAAAAAATTTCACCTGTATTCAAGGAGACTCCTGCGAGCGCCTGCTCGAAATGCTGCCAGAGAGGCTCACTGGAAAACTCAGCCTGGAAACAGAAAAAAAAATCATCTCACTTTGAAAAATGCTTAGTCGCATTTTTGATCATTTTGAACATAACACGACCGGCGAAAGCATCGAGCAAGAAATAGCCAAATTCCATAAAACGTACTTAGAACTTGGAGAACGAGGGCATAAGGGTTACGGGGCTGAAAGAATGACGCCATGTATGCATATTCTTGTCTGTCATGCCTCAAATAAGCATAAAAAATTCAAGTGTTTGGGGTGGTTTTCGAGCGAAGGCATTGAGAAAAAGAATGATATTCTGAAGCATTTGCATCATGCAAGATCCAATAAATGGAATGCGGCCACCGATGCGCTGAAGCTGGCAAAACCCCTTGAGAATAGCGCGCACGTAACAACAAGTCGAGCGTACAAAAAACACGATCGTTCATACTGGGTTGAGGGTATGATTGAAGAGATTCGCACAAATAGGGCTCGAAGCGCTCCTGAAATGGAGCGCGAGGATACACCTCCCGCTTGCATCAAGGATATGGACGCGGTTGAACTGCGGACCGAATTGAAAGCTGCTGGCATTTCAACGAAAGTAAAATCAGTTCACAAACTGCGTGAAATGCTTCGCAAAGAAAGAGAAAAACGATGTTTTCAGCAGTCGACTTGACTTCTATTAGCAAAAATGGCCTGCAATTAGCAATTGCCTACTCGCGATGTTCCACAAGTCTGTATGCCTCAGTTTTTATCATTTCTTACTTTTTTAATGAAATATTCATCAAAAATTTTTGTAGTGCAGTATGTGCACACTTGCAGCTTGAACGGTTTACTATGTCTCTTCACTCAATGCTAAAACTTGCATTCTCGCAGGTACGACTAAACGAGAGTGAAATGCTTTGTTTGTGCTTGTGGCGACTTATATGTGCAGTAAACGTTCTTCGTTCTTCGCCATATTTGTGATAATCTTCCTTGATGTGCAATATTTACACGCTGTATCTGTATTCATGTATGATATGTTTATACTTTTTGTATCGCGCCACGCTGTGTTGTTTTGTGTTTTTTGGGTTTCATCAAGATTAGGCCAATTGTGTTTTATAATTACTGCAGTGCACGCTTGAAATACCTTCGCAGTGCACCTCTGGCTGCCTATGTTCCCTGCGAAACGGCGCGGTTCATGTGGCTGACCTCATTGTAGCGCGAATGTTGCACCTCTCCTTTCCTCACAACCAGCCTAGTGATGTGTGGCGGTTGCAAGTGGTACACGTCTATGTAGAAAGTGTAAAGTTTTGCCATACTTCATATTTACTACCGACACTTTCTCAAGCTGGTTCTGTGCATAAGTGCATTGTGTATTTCTAGCAAACTGTCGAAATGTATCGTTTAGACTTTTTCTGCGCAATGATGTGATGCGATAATAAATGTATTCTGTCATGTCAAGTAAACTGCCGCTTTGATTTTTTGTACGAGTTTTTGTAGCGATTATTACGGCAGCATTTCGAGCCTTCAACGTGGCGGCGCCGTGGTGGTGGCGGCACCGCCACCCTGTGGCTGCGTTGACACCCTGTAGATGCGCCGCCACCCTGTCACGTGGTTGGTCACGTGGTGCGGCTGTTCACGTTGTTGGTCACGTGTTTGGTCACGTGACCAAGTTCCACTCGGGCAGCTGTAGCTATCGCGTCACTCCAGGTTTAACCAAAGCTAAACCACCGTTAATTTTTTTTTTGCAACTTGCACAAAAGGACAGGAACAAAGAATTGAGCAAAACACTCAACAGGTTAGGAAATTCGGTAGGCTGAAGAAGTTAAACTGAAAGTACGCAATGCTACATTTAATTTTCGCTATTTTCAACTTCACTCCTGAACCTAATATGGCCTCCTTTTGGAAATTCTCATTTGCGATGGCATGTTCTATCTGCGGCCGCCTCAGCATTCACAGTTGACGGCGAGGGGACCGAATTCCCGGGGGTATTCAGCGTCGGTCGTAATCGAGTCACGTCACCATGCTGGTGAGTAACGTCATGTAGATCCGGGCGTCAGGGTACGTTAGTAAATTTCAGCTTTAACATAAGTGATGTGTCTCCACTTGGATCCCAATTTAGATCAGTTACGAAAAACAACAGAAGGAACGAAGAGGACCGGGTGGGACGCATTGCTGCCGTTATATGATCTCTAATCATCTTTGAAACATTTGTCAGGCAGTGCTTTCAAATACGTGAAAAGGTATGTTTGGCGCATCACAGCTCCAGCTGCCGCTGAGCGAGTTCTTACAACGTGAAAAAGCAATGCTTGCTTTCCGATCCCTCATAGTTATGTCACACCCAAAAATAATTGTGGAATCTCCTTCATCACGCTTTTCCATAAGCCGTATAATATTTGCATGCGTTTTGGTTTATGGTTTATCGTTCCAAAGCGACTCAGGCTATGAGGAACGCCGTAGTGAAAGACTCCGGAAATTTCGACCAGCTGAGGTTCTTTAACATGCACTGAAATCGAACAGTACCACTAGCATTTCGCCAACATCGAAATCCAAGCGCTCCATAACGATCGCAAAGTACAACATTGATGACTTAACTACACAACTCCTCATTGCGGCAGCACTATGAGCAGTACTTTTGAACAAAGAAAAGAAATCGCGCTGAAATAAAGAAATTTGGGGAACACTTAGCTCCGCCTTGTTGGTATGATGCTATAGCATTAACAGGTCTTTTCTGCGGCTTGGTGTCCTCTGCATATTTTGTATTCGAAATTTCAGGCTATTTCGCATGGTCTCATGACGTAACTTTTAGCCCGGCGAGCAATGAGCACTCGACCGTATAACCAGCCAACAGCCACACGCTAGTGCACCTCCCAACTCGGACATGTGACGGCGCTTGGTCATGTCACCAGGTATCGTAATCTAGTATCTTAACCCCGCTCAGCCACAGCGTTTAATGCCGGGATGCATGAGGCGTTTTTACGGCGTGAGGCCGGCGATTTTCACCCGATGGTGAGCGCCGCCACCAATGTGGACCTGCCAGATAATTTTCGCACGTCGTCCGACGACGGTTGATGAGGCGGCGGCTGACGCGAGCGAATAGGTGCGCAGAAAGCCCGCTCTTTTCCGATATGACTGCTTGCGCACGTCGCCGTCGACGAGGCCGCCATGGCCGACGAGCACGTGGCGACTTGGGGGGCGGGCATGGAAACGTGACTGTCTTGAAGATAAACGATTCATCAAGCATAGCATGTCTTTTTTTTTATGGGGACATGAATTACTGTCGTATGAAAATGGGCGCGCGCGTTTCCTCAATGTCGGTGGAAGAAAACCACGCGCGCAAAAAGCCTGTGTTGTCTCGAGCGTGTGGTTCTCGATATCTGGACATGTTCATGCGGAGTAATGTGACGAAAAAAAAAAATCCGAGGGATCTGGTTGCATGTTACATTCTCGAATTTCCTGTTTACATTATCCCTACGTCATAAGACAGGCCGGTGATCAGCCATGGAACTTAAAACCTTCACATCCTGAGCCGGCCCTCGCCCTCCTAACCAAGCCAAACTTGCGACAAGCCAAGTGGGAGCTCCGCGTTTTTGCGCCACTGCATGCAATGGACTCTACCGTGGCGCGCGCTCGCACACCCACACACTCAGCCCAACACACACACACACACACATGCAGAAAAAGGTAGTGAACTAGGGCGCCAGAAAGTCACGTGCATGCAGGTACAATTCCTATACAAGCGCATCCTGAAAATGGTTACACGTTTAAATGGTATTATTCAATAATTTGTACGCTGAGCAACCTGTCACCATACTTGTGTATAAATGCAGGAAACACATGTAGTGTGCAAGCTGCAGCCTAAGTAAAATGATCAGCGCCGTTCGTAAGTAGAAGGCAGCATATTTTCATTTTTGCGAAAGCATAGCAGCTCATAAGGAGGAAAATCAGGCGTTGTCCTCCCCAGAGGTTTGGAAAAACCACGTGACCTAATCAGAAAAAGAAAAATTAAGTTTCGTAAATAAAATACTTTCCGAAGTGGGTTCCGCACCCACGAAGGGAACCCGCCGCATTGGCTCAGTGGATAGGGCGCGATGTCAGTGCACGCTAAACATCCCCAGGTGGTCTAAATTATTCCAGAACCCTCCACTACGGCACCTTTTTCTTCTTTTTTTTTCGCTCCCTCCATTTTCCCTTTACGGCGCGGTTCAGGTGTCAGCCGACATGAAAGACAGATACTGCGCCATTTCCTTTCTCAAAAAACCAATTTTCAATTTTTACTTTCAAGGTTAGTTTCTAAAATTGGTTTTGAGGAAAGGAAATGGCGCAGTAACTGTCTCACATATATCGGTGGACGCTCGAACCACGCCGTGAGAGGACTGACCTCTGGCCCACTTGAAGGTCAAAACCGTAAGCACCGCGAAATCGTTACGAGGTAGCATAGTGAAGCTTTCGCATCAAAAGTGAAGGAAAATAATGTTGCCGGCCGTGGCAATTGCTATCTAATATCTTAACCACCCGAGCTGCAGCCAGCGGAGGAGAAAGGGAAATGATATCGAGGAGAAATATAAAGGGGAGCGATAGCAAGGAAGCACAGGATCGAGTATTCGGGTGTGGCTCAATCCCCGGTCCGCTTTCGAAGGGGGATGCCATTCACATACCTGGCCTAATATCTCATATGGGCCCTTGAGGCTTGGCTGTTACGCATATTTTTGAAAGTATGGCGGAGTGCTTGGCGTAACGCACTCTGGCACAGGTCAGCCCGGTATTGCACTGCCTCCGGGATTGGCCCGTGGCCTACGGGCTATTGCGCGCGCTTTTCTTCTGTCTCTTTACTCCCATCTTTCACCTCCTACTATCAGCACGCAGGCAGCTGGGCGTGCCTCCGCATTGAGCCAGTAAGCAAGCCCGTGCTTTTCCTTTCGTCCTTCTGTCGACAACTCAACTCAACTCGAAAAAAGGAAGCACAGGGGCTCGAGCTGGGTTTGGGTATCGTCGCCTTCATCAACTTCCATTCGGGCGGTGTGAACTGATCAGCTTGGCTGGCCATTGCAATAGAACAGCACGCCATCGCCGCAGCCGAACACCACGCTGCAAGCTTTCTCCTTCACTTCTCGTCAGTAGACTTAATTGTTGTCCGTAATTTTTTTCCCCGTTGCGAAAAAACTTGACAATTATGGTGAGTCAGGTTATAACTGCAACCTCTTTCGAAAAAATAAAAACACTGACGTGTAAACAAATGCGCAACACAAGGTTCTTACTGATGCTTATACGGCCGCTAGTTTTGTTCTGTCACCAGTCATCAGATTTTCTGTACAGCAAAACACCATTTACCATGAAGACAGAGACCGTCCCACGGGGAGAAGTTGGGTGCAGCGCTAAAAAAATTCTATTCCACGCATTATGCTCTGGACTCACTGAGTGATAGCTGGGCCTTGGCACAATTCTGGAACGTTTAGCCATATCTTCTGTGATGTGCATATATACCGCCAGTAGTTTTTGACAAATGGCCCCTCAAAGTCGGACAAAGACGGGGCGTGCACACCGCTTCAACCCCAACCCGACTTCTTTCTTTTCTTGCACCGCAGTAAAGGAACAGACTAGGGGAGCCGCACAGTCAGCCCGTTTCGAACACGCTGGGTGGAAAAAAAAACAGAAACGCGAAGGGTGCCCCCCTCCCGAGGAGCTTGGCTTGAGGGGAGGACACACAAAGCGGACAATGGGCAAACCTTACTAGCGTCCACGGTGTAAGAATACCATACTGAGGTGTTGACACTCTTCCCCCGCCGCGCGCGAGAGGAGGAGGAGGAGGAAAACTTTTATTTCTATTTACAGTGAGAGGTCGATGGGGCGAGCCGGAAGGGCCCGTCCCTTACAAACACTAGGAGGGAGCCCTAGTCCGGGATCCCTGTAGCTTCCGCAGCGGCTCGGGCTCTAGCTACCAATGCCTGTTGGGCATGGAGTTCAGAGCAGCCGCGCAGGGCAGCTTCCCAGGCCTCTCGAGTGGGGTGGAGGTGGGGTGGGTAGGCAGAATTGGAAGGGCATGCCTACACCATGTGGTAGGTGTCCGAAAACTCCTCCTCACAGTGTGGGCACGCGCCCGAGAAAGAAGAATTGAAGTGCTTAAGTACTGCCGGGCACAGTACAGTATTGGTATAGAGGCGGAGAAGCCAGCGCTCCTCCACCCTGGTGAGGCCTTTACAGGGAGGGGGATAGAGACCATGAAAATTTTGATAAAGAGAGGTGATCTCTTTAAAGGTGATGGCCGGATTGAAATTGAATTCCGGATCAGGCTGCGGATGAGGCGACGCCCGGTGAGTAAGCGCGCGGGCGGCAGCGTCGGCTGCCTCGTTCCCCTCAAGACCCGCATGAGCCGGAGCCCACACGATGGTACGATGGGTCGGAAACCCTGTGTAATCGCATGCGTGGAGAATTTTGAAAGCACGGTCTGGAATGTACCCTTGCTCAATATTGCGGCAGGCGCCCCTGGAGTCCGTAATAATGACTCGGGACTCTGGATCTGCGGCGGCCAGTGCAATGGCGATCTCTTCCGCAAATGTAATGTTTGGGGCACGGAAAGTAAGGCCCTGAACTGTAGTGTTTTGGTGGATGACGGCCGCCGTGTACCAACCCCCATGGTGCGGGCCGGCCGCATCCACATAGAAGACACCTGGCTTGTGGCCATATTGTTGAGAAATAGCCTCCGCCCGCGCGAGACGGCGACCATCATGGGTGTCTGCAGTCATGTTCTTCGGAAGGGGTCGCACCTGGAGTGCAAAGCGCCAGGCTTCAGGGATGCGGACCCGTTCTTCTGTATGTGTTGCGTAGGAAATGTGTAAGCGGGTTAGAAGGCGGCTCCCCGCAGGTGTTTGGCTTAGGCGCAAATATTGATTGTTAAGATGAGCTTCTCGTAACTCCCCAAAGGTGTTGGTCATCCCCAGACCGAGGAGACGCTTGTTGGACGTCGTTATGGGGAGGTCGAGCGCTCTCTTATAAATCTTGCGGAGAACTACCTCTAAGGCATTCTCATCGCATTTGCGTAGGTGGAGGTAGGGAGCCGAATATAAAATCCGGCTGGTCACGAATGCATTGGCCAGCCGCAGGGCATCTTTGCATCGTAGTCCCCCCCTTTTATTGGACACCCGGCGGAGCATCCGACCCACCTGGTCCCCCACCTTACGTAACTTGTTTAGGGTAGTGTCTATCTTGCGCCTATGATGAATGAAAAGCCCCAGTACCCGGATCTCCGCGTGTTCAGGTATCGGTCCGCTAAGTAGGGAAAGGGCAATTTTGGTTGTGCACTTTGAGTTGGGGCGTATGTGCACAAATTCAGATTTGCTCGGGGAGCATTCAAGACCACAGCGACGAGCGTATTCGTCCACTATAGCTGCCGCTTGTTGCAGGTTGGTCTCGATGTCTCCAACCGATTGTTGTGTTGCCCAGAGGGTGATGTCGTCCGCATACAGAGCATGCTGCACACCGGCGACCTCCGCCAGCTGGGTAGGGAGCTTCATCATGGCCAGATTAAATAGTAATGGCGAGAGGACAGCTCCCTGTGGGGTCCCTCGTGTACCAAGTTGATATGGGCCATATTCTGTGTCTTGTAGCCGGATATAGGATTGGCGATCTGTAAGGAATTGTTTGATATAATTGAAAGTATTGCGCCCACAATGTGTTTGCGACAAGTGGGATAGGATGATCTCGTGGGTCACATTGTCGAAAGCCCCCCGCAGGTCAAGTGCGACGACTACTTTATCATTGCTGGGGTGCTCGACAGGGTCGAGAATCTCCTTGTGAAGTTGCAACAGGACATCTTGTGCGGACCGGTGTGGGCGGAAACCGTACATGGTGTCTGCGAAAATGTTTTGTTGTTCCAGGAAAGCCGACAATCTGTCGCGGACCATAGTCTCCATCAGCTTCCCCACACACGAAGTGAGGAAGATGGGCCGGAGGTTGTCGGTGTTAATGGCTTTACCTGGCTTGGGAATGAAAGTTACTAGTGCCGTTTTCCATTCTATGGGGAGTGGTGTGCCTCCAATCCAGATAGTGTTGAAGTAATCGAGGAGAGTTTCGTAGGCGGGATCTGGGAGGTTGGCAATAAGCTTTACCGTCACCTTGTCCCGGCCTGGTGCTGTACCTCGCTTCATTTTAGCCAGGGCCGCTTTTAGGTCATGGAGCTGGAACGGTTGATCCAAATCCGCGTTCTCGGAACCAGCATACGAGTACGCCTGACCACGGGGATCCTGGTGTATACTCAAATATTGGTCGCGGAGCGCATCGGCCAGTTTGGCCGTGTCTCCAGTGAAGTTATGTATAGCCCTTTGAAGCTGTTTTTGTGTCTCAGTACGGGTTTGTGCCGGATCAATAAGAGCGCGGAAGAGGCGCCACGTACTCCGACTCGACATTTGCCGAGCTGCAGTGTTGCATCGGTGCACCCAATTGGAGTCGGCGAGTTGGGCCGCGTATTGTGCCGCCTGTTGGGTGATATCCGCAATTCGAATTTTGAGTTTCCGATTGTGTTTTTGACGACGCCAGCGGCGGACTAGGCTGTGTCGTGCCTCCCAGAGGTGGAGGAGGTGGTTATCCACCGCCGGGCTCGCCTCTGAGAGTTGAACATTTTGCTCGACTGATTTCAAGTGGGATACTAGGTGTTGGGACCACGTTGAGTATCCTTGGTCCATTATCGATTGAGGATTGGTGTAACTGTTCCTAAATTTGGTCCAGTCGGGTAGTTTTGCATTGGCCTGTGGTCTTGTGAGTGGCTTGGTATGGATTGTAGTGGTAATTATGCAGTGGTCACTACCGAGGGATTCCTCGGTGTTCCTCCAATCTGCATAGCGAATATTTTTCGTAAAGGTGAGGTCCGGACACGTATCGCGTGTAACGGAGTTACCTATACGAGTGGGTTGCGCGGGATCCGTGTGAAGAGTAAGGCCCAGTGTGGAAACAAGCTCCGCCAACTTGCGTCCGCGTTTCTCTTCACGTGTGTACCCCCATAAGGTGCTGGGAGCATTAAAGTCCCCAACGATTATGAGGGGATCCCGATTCGCGACCTTCAAAGCCCGGCTGAAGATATCTGCGAATGTAACATTTGGTAGCTTTGGGGGACAGTAAATGTTGAGTATGTACAATGGGGGGTCCTGTTTGCGTAGCGGAAGGATCGTCACCATTACATAGGAGAAAGTAGCGCTAAGATCCAGGTCAACCTGGGAGGCCGTGTAATTTTTATGTACGCAGAGGCAGCTATGCGCATCCTGCTGGTACACCGAGTAACTGGCAAGGGTGGCGCCATTTCCTGGCTCCTGAAGGGCCACCACAGCAGGTAATTCTGGGAACGTTGTAAGGAAAAGACGTAGATCGGCTCGCTTTGTGCGTGCCTTGAATCCGCGACAGTTCCACTGTACAATTTGAATAGGGATCGAATTGCTTCGCGGATGCTTCCTATTTCTAGGGGCGCCCGCCATGATCAAGGGTAGAGTTGTGAGTTTGGAGAGAGGAGGCTTGAGAGCCAGTGGCTCCAAAGAGAGGAGCGTTCTCTATACTGAGGATGGCACAGGGGACCTCTTCTTCTTCTCCGGCGATTCGACGCCTAGACGCTTTGAGCTGCCGGCCTGCGGAGGTTTTGAGCGGGCCAGCGCGCTTGGGAGCGCGGGTGAGTTGAGCGAACTGAGCGGTTATGAGGTTCGGGATAGATGCCGCAAGGTGGCTAATTTTGTTGAGTGCCGCCGTAAGTGTGGCATTGATTTGCGTTTCCAATGCGGATATTCTGTTGTTAACTTGAGTTTCGAGCGCGCTCACTCTCGCCTCGAGTGCCGTGAGGGCATGCGCAGCCTGTCCTGAAGGGGTTGCGTCGCTTTCCATTGCCTCTGCTGCGGGTGAGGCAGAGGTGTGGTTGGGGGAATTTTGGCGGGCCTCCGCTATTGCGAGGCGCTTTTGAAAATTTGCAACCTGCTCGCGGAGAGCAGATATTTCTTTTTTTTCGGCAGAGATTAGCCGTTGTTGGGATTGGGAAGGGGGAGCGAAGGGAGAAGCTGCCCTGCCGGCGCCGCTCACCTGGGAGTGTTGCTTGACAACGGTTGCCCACGTCTTGGAGCCGCCGTTTTGTGGAGGTCCGAGGGGCTTCGCTGCACCGGCTTGAGGCGGCGGTGGCGCAGCTGGAGGTTTCCCTTGGCTCCCAGTAGAGGAATTCACAGGCTGGTCCATGGCTTGGTCGGCAGCCTTGGCCTTCAGCTTGTCCGGGCGACGCTTGCCACGCTTGCGTCGGTTTCGCTTTGATTTACGCCCGCGCTCGGCCTGCGTGGGCTGGATAGCGCGATATTTAGCAGTACACGCTGGGCCCCCCGTGGCATGGGCCGCGCCGCACACTGAACACTTTGGGTTGCACTGGTGAGGGGCCCGCTCCCCCTCAACGAGTAGAGCCTGCTGTCCGCACAGGCCGCACCGGTCCAGCCTCTGGCCGGGGCAGGCGTCCACGCGGTGGCCGACCACACCGCAATGTCGGCAGGCTGGAATGGTTCGCTGGTAAGGCCTAACTTGTACAAGCTCCGAGTCGTAGTGCACGAAACGTGGCTTCTCTGTTCCGGCGAAAGTCAGTCTCGCTTTGTTGGATGTCCCAAATTTTCGCACTTCCACGATGGTGCCGAAGCGCCATTGGAGCCTAGTACGGAGCGAGTCCGTAGTTTCAGAGTTACGGACGGTAATGACGCCGTAGCAGACGTCCTTGTCGTCTTGGCGCAGGTGCCCCACAAGGGGGACCTTCCCGTCGGGTCCATTAAGTTCAAATTCGCCGATGATACGGTCGGCTAGCTCAGGTTTCGCAGTGTGAACAATAATGAGGTTTTGTTCTCTTACCTGTATTATGGTAAGATCTGTTGCGGGTTGCGCGCCTAGGAGAGCCGTGAACGCCCGGCCGTAGCCGGTCTCCTGGAAAGTCTCGTACAACGAGACGCGGGTCCGGGGCTTGATGACGACGACGTAGTCGTCTGGAGCAGGCTTGGGAATAACAGGCGGTTTCCACTTCGTGAGCAGTCGCCGACTGCGGCCCGCCGCGCGCGGGGCGGGTGACTGCTGGTTTCCGGCGTGAACGCCGGCCGCGTCTACGGACGCCGGCTTTAAGGCTTGGTCTTGCGCTCGGCGCAGCACTGCGGCGTTCAACGCGGCGCTGCGAAATCTTGCCGAATCTGGGCCTCCGGTTGCCGCTGGGGTAACCGTTGCCGAAACTGGGCCTGCGGTTTCCGCTGGGTGAACCGTTGTCCAGTGCATGTTCTCGGGGTCGTAGCCTCGGCAGGAGATTTGCGTAGCAGCCATACTGGCGTCAGTGGCCAGAGGCCCCGATGTGCCGGGTACCGGTTCGGCCGTTAGGCCTAGCCGCGCCACCGGCCCTATCGGGCCATGTGTTGCCCGAAAAGGGGGTTTAACCGGGCCCACCTTGGAAAAAACTGGTGTCCAGATGTTCCCGACAGCTTTCGGTGCACGTTGGGGATGATCTTGCTAGGGTCAGGCGGAAACTTCCGCTGCTCCGGCTGAAAATCGCCGAAGCCGACGACCAGCACGTCTGACTCCCCGTGCGAACGCCGAGCCTCCGCGCGCGAGAGCGCCGCCCGCTCGCGGCCACAATATGTTCGGGTGGGGGGGCCTTGGAAACCGGTCCGACCGGTCACCAACTTAGAGGGCGCTGCGAAATGGGGTCCCACGCTAGGCGGCTCGGTCCGGCGTGGCGCGGCAGTGCGCACGTGTTTTTGCCTCGTTTTGGAGTATGCGGCTGCTTGCTGTGCTGTTTTAAACAAGTTCCTTTATTTTAGACCAAGACCTTGTGTTTGGCTATCGTCGGCAGAGTAGCCCACAGCTGGTGAGTGCTGCGCTGAATGCTGCGCAATGGGACGAAAGTGCTTCGTGCCGAACTGCAATTCGGGCTACCGGACTTGTGCGGAGCGTGTGACATTGTTCAAAGCTCCGTCCGACAATGTTCGTTTGGATAAGTGGCGGCGCGCGATTCCTAGGGCAGACCGGACATTAATGCCCACTGACCATGTCTGCGCCAAGCATTTCGCAGAGTACGCAATTTCCCGGGCATATTACGCGGAGCTCGATGGGAGAGTGCTGCTTGACGCGGAAAAGAGGCCCGTGCTTTCCAAAGAGGCAGTCCCTACGTTATTTCCAAACTGTCTGAAGTATCTAACGCGGCCAGAGAGACACAGAAAGCCACCTCGGAAGAAAAAAAGAAACTGGCAAAGCTTTGTTCCTCTTAGCCGCAATTTTCATCATATGTTCCTCTATGCCAAAGTTTTTGCGACTTTTTCTGCTTACGTTAGACGGAAAACTGCTGTTACCGCGCAGTGACACTGTGTATATCTTGAATATTTCACCCAGTTACTGCATTTTTTGTTTGCACTGTGCATATGGTGTGCAATAAAGTTCTGAAGATTTTCATTTCGTTTTTTTATTGTGGGAGTACATGACAGTGTGACCTTCTGAGATGGTGATTTCCTTATATTTTTTCACCTCGTGAGTTTCGAAAGCGTACTTGGCTGAATGTTGACCCCTGAATACTTGAGTCCTTCAAGAGTCATTTAGCCTCCAGTGGAAAGGAGCTTATTGAAAATTACGTCCGTTCTATGATAATATGCATCGGAATAAAAATGCTGTTTTCTCAAGCTTTCGTGTTGGGTTATGGTCCATGATCCCACGCGCCCTTGCATCCCGTCTGGTACATTTCCGGCGTGAGAAAGTTTTTACCTAATACGCAGCCTCTTCACTACATCAGTCGTAAATAGCCGCGCTATACTAGTGCGCTGCATCTTGAAAATTAGCGCACTCAGCGAAAGAACGTTTGAACGATCTTCATACAGAGTGAAAAAGCAACGATAAGCGTGAAGCAAAAACTTTCTGGTGCCATAATAATCTGCCCTTGTGAACGGAAAAGGGCACGATCACCCCCACTTATATTTATTATGCTTAGATCTATGATTAGATCGAATGATTTATGAATTGAACGAGAAAGCGAAACGTGAATGAGCCATCGCGCAAGATAATCGAGTGCTGCTCGACCGAGTTCATATCATTAACTGCTTTGCACGAAAAAATTTCACGCAAACAAAATTTTAAGACTGGCACACTACTAATTTTAATTCCAAGCTACGAACTTCTTTAGCGTTCTCAATTCAATTCACGCCCACAAAGCGAAAGTCGAGCTTTGGCAGCGGAATCTCAAGGCGCCAGCACCGCTCAACTGGGCCCACTGACATCGGCGCCATCTGTCGGCTTGCAGCCGAACTGCAAGGCGCGCTCCGCCGCGGCCGAGCATAATCGGGACGCTCCAGCGGGCGCAGTGTCAACACCTGAGTATTCTTGCACCGTGCTAGCGTCTCTCTCTCAAACCGGGAGGAAGAATGTAAGAGAAGGAGGAGGAGCTCAACTTCATGCGGCCCGTGGTGGCGGCGTTGTGAACTAGGAGCGGATGAACCAGAATCCTGGCCATGTCGCGGAGCGGCGTCAACGACTTTTTCCCCCTCCCCGCTGGGGAACGGCATTCTCACCATAGCGCTGGAGGGGTCACTCAATACTACTCCCCCCACCTCCCTCCTAGCATTGTTGCCATACAGGTGGCAAGCGCTTGCACGTGTTCGTAATAGCACAAGCGAATTGAATGCCCCAGCACTGTTCGCGCCCACAATGACTGCTTGTGGGGTTAAGGCATTGTGCCGAATTCTTTCGACATTCCTTCATTTGTTCTTTTTTTTTTCTTTTTGGGAGCTGCATTCCTCTGTGCGTGGCTCCTGAAGAGTCTTTTTTTCCTTGTGTTGTTTTTTTTTTTCATTCTTCGCCATACGAAGGGGGCGACGGGAACGCCGTGCGCTGGCAGTTGGTCTGGAGATTTCGGTGCGTGCGGTCGTGAGTAAGGTCACCCAGGGAAGTGGTCGGCAAGGAGCCTTGGCGGACGGCGACGGTGGTCCCGCGGCGATGGTGGTCCCGAAGACGCGAGGCCCAAGTTCGCCCGTATCCACAAGCCCCCATCAGCCCCGCGACGAGCAACCGCAGCCCGACGCTCCCTGCAACCGGACCTTGCCACTCCACAGCTAAGCCATTGTTTCTCACCACCCACTTCAACTCTTTTATCTTTGTGTTTTTGCTTTCTGTGTTTCTCGTTGTAATCCATTGTACTGTATTTCCATCTCGTAACATTTTTGTATAGTAATCGCCCTGATGTTTCTTTCTTTGTGTTAATTGTTCTGTTCTGACAAACACAGAAAGCAAAAATATAAAGATAAAAGAGTTGAAGTGAGTGGTGAGAAACGATGGCTTAACAACGGAGTGGCAAGGTCCGGTCGCAGGGAGCGTCGGGCTGCGGTTGCTCGTCGCGGGGCTGATGGAGGCTTGCGGATACGTGCGAACTTGGGCCTCGCGTCTTCGGGACCACCGTCGCCGCGCTGTACGCGTCAGATCTCCGCCTAGGCTCCTTGCCGACCACTTCCCTGGCTGACCTCACTCACGACCGCACGCACCGAAATCTCCAGACCAACTGCCAGCGCGCGGCGTGCCTGTCGCCCCCTTCGCATGGCAAAGAATGAAAGAAAAACAACACAGGCAAAAAAAGACTCTTCAGGAGCCACGCACAGAGAAATGCAGCTCCGAAAAAGAAAAATAGAACACATGAACGAATGTCGAAAGAATTCGGCACAATGCTTTAATTCCATGAGGAGTCATTGGTGTCCGCGAACAGTGCCGGGGCATTCAATCCGCTTCTGCTGTTCCCAACACGTGAAAGCGCTTTCCACCTGTACGGCAATTATGCTAGGAGGGGGGAGAAGTTTTGAGTGACCCCTCCAGCGCTATGGTGAGAATGCCGTTCCCCCGCGGGGGAGGGGGAAAGAGTCGTCGATGCCGCTCCGCGACATGTTTCAGGGAAACAAAGGTCAAAGTTGGACAGGGCAGGCATGAACTTCGTGACACAACCCCCACGAAAAAGAATAAAATTCTCAATAACATTCACAAACAAAACACAAATTTCGTGCATGCACAATACGCTCCTGGCGAACAAGCCACCTCAGATGAAAGACGAGCACATCACTGTCGCCAGCGCGCACCACCTCGTCGTATCACCAGTTTTCCACGAAGGCTTGCAGGATAGCGCACCGACACACGCCGCACGCATTGCCACACCTCACGCAGTCACGTCCCAGTTAGTCAAAGCAGTTCGACACTGCACATTCGGTCGTAACAGTCCAACACTGAAACACAACCACACGAAAACATCTTGCGCTACATAACATTTCAGAACACTATCAACAATGCACAAAATCACAATAAAAAGAAATTTATAGCTAAGGGTGAAACTGGGCCGTCGCAACGCGTTTAGTTCACCGCTTGGCTATTCACACCCGGCTGAGGTATTCTGCGCCGACGTTATCTTTTCCCTTAATGCTCTCGTCCCCGAAGTCGTACACCTGTAGGAGCAGCGCAAAGCGAAGCAGCCTTGAATTCATAAACTGAGCCTCGTTCAGATATTTCAGTGGCTGATGATTTGTCTGGACGGTGAATCGTTTGCCGTAGAGGTAGAAATTGAAGCGCTTGATAGCCCATACAATGGCCAAGCACTCCTTCTCAACTGCTGCGTACGCCTTCTCTCTGGGAAGTAGCTTGCGACTCGCGTACGCGACGGGATGCAGAAGTCCGTCCTTTTGCTGCAACAGTACCGCCCCAACCCCTTGATCTAAGGCGTCGGTACGGAGTACAAATGGCTTGCTGAAATCCGCAACCTGTAGGATGAGGGCCACTGAGAGCAGTTGTTTCAGGCTTTTAAAGGCTTGTTCTTCGTTATTCCCCCACCTAACGCTGTTTGGTGCGAGTTTTGTGGTCAGGTCTGTCAGAGGTGCGGCAACAGTTGCGTAACTCGGGATGAATTCACGATAGTATCCCGCTAGGACCACAAAGGCTCGTGCTTGGCGTTTTGTTATCGGTCGTGGGGCTTGATTCCATTGGGCCAAGGGTCCCCTTTCCAATCGTGTGAACGAGAAAACACAGTTGATCGACGTCGAGTTCGCATTTCTTTGAGTGTATGGTCATTCCGGCTTCCCGGATTCGCGTGAGAACCTGCTCCAGTGCCTTGACATGGTCCTCCCACGATTCGGTCGCTACGAGCAGGTCGTTGTAGTAATGATAGACGTTGTCTATCCCGTCTAGGAGCTTCCTCATTAGTTTAGCAAAGACGACTATGGCGGTCTTGATGCCTTAAAGCATGTTCCTGTATTGGTAAAGGCCACTGGGAGCCGAAAACGCCGTCTTTTCCCTTGAGTGATCGTCCACGGGGACCTGCCAGTAGCCGTTCGCGAGGTCTATCTTGAGAATAACTTTTTGCCTCCCACCTCCGCGATGAGGCAGTCGGCGCGGAGGATCGGTTCGGCGTCGGCGACCAGTACTTCATTTAATCTCCTGAAATCTACGCAAAAGCTGTTCGAGCCGTCGGGCTTTTTTATCAGGACGGTTGGGGCATTATACGGTGAGCGTGACTTCTCGATCACGCCCATCCGCAGCATAGCGGCAACCTCTCTCAACTTCCTGGGCGGAGTAGTTTTGCGTGACCCCTCCAGCGTTATTGTGAGAATGCCGTTCCCCCGCGGGGGAGGGGGAAAATGTCGTCGACGCCGCTCCGCGACATGTTTCTGGGAAACAAAGGTCAAAGCTGGACAGGGCAGGCATGAACTTTGTGACAATCTCTATCATCGATATTCCCAAGCATCGAAGGCGTCGCCCTAGTCCTCCGCCAGAGAGTCCATTAGAGGCTCGGTGCAAGCCTCTGACTTCGTGCCTGTCCCAAAATGATGTTCTTTCATGAGAGTTTTGTATTTCGGGTACGAACATAAGTGTGCCAAATCCACGTCAGCACTCTCCGGCGGCTCGGGAGCAGTTTCACCTTTGAATCGGCCAGAAAGGGAGTCACGAAAAAGGCAGTGTGGGATGGAGTGTTGCAATTGTGAAGTTTCCAATTGCCACCGATGTGAGGAGGAATGCGATGAATCCTTCGCTTGAGTCTTTTAAGCACTTCCACATAGATTGTGGTGTTGACGGGTGTACCATATAGTACAACCTCATGGTAGATGAGTTCTCTCATCTCAAAGAACACAATGAGTATTGTCGTGACCTATGACTTGCTCATTCCGACCCACCTGGGGCGAGGAGATGTCGACATGTGCCACTCGCCATTTTGCCTTTTCGCATTCTGGATGTTTTGGTACTGTATAATAAAGGTTTGTACAGATATACAAGCATCCAAGGCTCATGACCTGTGAAGACTTTGAAAAAAGTGCATTTCACTTTTAAACAAGTCCAAATGTTCCTCAAACTTTTCAAATCGGTGCGTTTCTTGGTCGTACGTTAGCACTGAGGGAACACCTTCGCGGATACTTCTCGCATCTGCAGATTATTCGTTCAGATCTCTTGAATGGTACTTTTTTAAATTGTGTAATGTCAGTACCACTAAATGGGCATTAAAACGAGAGCCCCAGGTCAAAAGGTTTTTGGCGCGCATCGCATTTTTGTCGGCGATAATTGTTGACCGCCGTACTGCACTGGGTTCATCGTCTACCTCTTCACGACCTTCTCTGAAGCCATTGTGCTCTTGCTAGAATAGGTTCCTTCAAACAGTTATCACCAAAGGCAGTCCTTATCCCTGCTAAAGTTTGCACTGAGGAATTCACAAGTTTCGCAGAAAACTTATGTGAAGTCCTTGGTTCAAACGAGCGTTGCATTACGGCTTGCACGGGAGATTAAAAGTAGTTTCAGGAAAAAGCCTGTCCTTACTCTCTAGATGGTGCCACACGACTGAGCGACTGCGCGTGCCCAAGATAACCCGCCTCTCACGGGTCCCAACCGGTCTTACCACGCTGCGACACCCGCTTCTCTTAGAATCACTGACATTGCTTTTGGGACAAACGTTTTTATGGGCGTACATAAATTTTCGGGCGCCCAACTATTGATTCAGCCAATGAGCTGGTTTTGTATTTCGGAATCAGGACTTTGGTAGCGATTACTTTGTTACATTTTGAGATCTTTATTCAGTGAACGCTCAATTATTCTTGCTCAGCGAACGCTTCTTGCGTTACTTTCCCTGTCAAATGAGGATAGTCGATCTCACCGATAACACCTCACATCGTGCTTACGGGCTATTTGCGATGGAAACAGGGATTTCCCCTATTATCACAATGTTTGCAAGTTTTGAGTCTTGTCAATTGTGGAGTTTTAGTAGGAAATGACTGCTGGCCATTTTCATTAATTTGTAACCTGGACTTAAAGCTCTGTCTGGAACTTAGATACCATAAAACGGGAGAATATATGGGTGACTTTTCTTCTACCTCGCAGGAACTACACGGTAGTTCCGAAATGTTTATTTGTTGGACAATTTCTACTAAGTCTTTCGGCGTTATTTTGTAAGCGAGATCATTTTGTTGAAAAGAGGAGCCATACAATGTATATGTATATTTCGGCTGAGGTGCCAGCTACCCACTATGGAGGCTTACGAGAGAATGGGACAGGAAATCACAATTAAGTCAAGTCTACGGCTAAATATATGGCAACTGAGGGTAGCCACTGCACACAAGGTAATTCCTCGACGCCAGGAACTTAGAATAACCAAGAAAGATGAGGATGCAAGAAATAAGTGCGAAAGAAAATAGAAAGCTAAAAGATGGAGCAGAAGACAGGAATAAGCGACTGCCGATTTCCCCTGCTCAGTACAGGCTGGAGGTGCGTTTATACAGGCAGCTGGGGTCAAAGTTGTGTTTTGCCTCCCGCGTGCGTTCCCAAAGGTCCAAACACTCGGCATCAGCTCAGGACCATCACGATCTTCTCCTGTGGACGTTGCTTATCCACTCACGGCTCGGCATGGAGGCTCGGGTCCGTGGTTGTGCGCTGCTCACCAAATCTGGCTAGGGGGATGTCCCTACGAATGCTTGTCGTGTCGCCACCTACCATGATCTGCATGATGCAAATGCCCCTGCGGGGTGCCATGCAAGATGTAATAAGGTGAGAAGCCGGGGGTGTTTAATGCGAGGAGTTTAAGCGATGGTGAGATATGGTAAGACAGCATCCCAGTCACAATGGCCTGAAGAACATACATTGAGTACATGTCTGTGAAGTTCTGCAATCCACGGGTGTCCTCTCGTAGAACGCGTTTTTGGTCGAAAAATAACGGGCAATGCCATGGACATTTCGGATTAGAAAGCAGCAATCACTGTCGGTAAGAATCTGTCGAAGAGCACCATGTCGTCATAACAGGTTCTGAAGTAGAATTTGGCGACGTCAGCAGCGCTGTTGATGGGCATCGCCCGTGTGATTGCGTAGTGAGTAGGGCTGCCCGTGGCAACGGCAACATACCTACTGCCCGAACTGGGCTCTGCGAAAGGAGCAAAGAGGTTTAATCCGAGACAGAAGAAACGTTTAGGTTGTTCGTCAATAGGCTGAACGAAAGCTTTCGAAAGTCTTTCACACGAGCTCGTGCTTTTTAAACATAGCATGCTTAACACTGACCCCAATGTACTAAAGTGGATTACAAGCCTTCTATCAAGTCAAACTCAGTACGTTCCCGGTAACGACATTTCATCCTCTTGCACTTTCATGACATCGGATGTACTCCAGCGATTAGTACTGGGATCTTACCGCTCCCTTATCTGCATTAACGACCTTGCTAAAGGAATTTCCCATTCATATATCCTGATTTCCGCTCATTACTGCGTCGTTTGTAGCAAGAAGAACTGGCCTTACTGACTCTAGTACGCTTTAAGAAGGATTACAAGCCTATCCAGCTGGTGCGATACATGCTTTATGCGGCTAAATGCTAACAAATGTAAAGCAATACACGTATTGCGTCCCACTAACATCACTTGCAATACGCTCGCTTACTCTCTGGACGATACTTTCCTTGAATCCATCAGCTCACACAATTACCTGGGTGTTCACATTTCACATTCCTTATCATGGTATATGCACGCCGAACACGTCACAAATAACGCTAACTGAATCCTTGGATAATTGCGCCAATATTTCTCAATGCTGCACCTCTGTCGATAAAACTAACAATCTACAAAACATTAGTGTGGTCAAAGCTAGAATGTTCATGCACAGTATGGGAT
Organism: Amblyomma americanum; assembly: GCF_052857255.1. Classification (NCBI taxonomy): domain Eukaryota; kingdom Metazoa; phylum Arthropoda; class Arachnida; order Ixodida; family Ixodidae; genus Amblyomma; species Amblyomma americanum. The sequence goes on along the minus strand of NC_135498.1, from coordinate 178,305,540 downwards.
CGCAGTCAAATCACACTGATAAAAACATTAGATTTCATCAAAAGTCGTGCAACACGTTTGATTTCATATAACTATTCCCGTCACGCCATCATTACTTCCATTACCGGACCTTTCTTCGTGCTGTATTATTTTTCGACTGTGTCTTCTGCACAGAATATACCATCTATGATCAAACCAATACCATCATATTGCTGCAATAAGGAATTATCTTTTTCCTCGCCTTTCATACATGCATATCATCCCGATCTGACGACGCACTTAAACTTGATGTTACATTTTCTAGAACAAAACTGTCATAATTCTTTTATTCGCAAAACGAATGCAGCTCGAACTACCTTAATGCCTCCATCGCTGTCATTTCTTACACTGACAATTACAAGATCATTTTATTTTCTGCCATTTCATACACGGTTTTCTTCATCTACTTACCCCTCAATTCTGTTGTGCCTTGGGGTCCAGAAAGTGTGTGAAATAAATAAATGAATATGTTGAGTACCTAAGCTTGTTTCCTGAACACGCTAAAATGCGGCAGAGATGCGTTTTATGCCATTTAAGGTATTTAATAAACCGCTAGAATTACAGTGGATTAAGAATGCCATTATGATTTTCAGGGGATGCGTTTCAAAAACTTGGGTCTGCGGTTCTTTTGAGACATCGTTGGGATTCATGACTTGCTTCTTTCAAAAGAGCTCCGCCGCTGCTGCAGTGGAGCTGTGCTCGGCGTTACGTCCACCACCTCACTAGAGGCTCTGGAGCGCCGCACAAAACCCACTGGCGTTCGGTTTGTTGGCCTCTCCCGAATGGGGGAAGCATCGCGGATGGCCGACACAGAGAGCGGTGGGCCCATTTTCGAGGGCGGCATAGTAGCGTTCGCTGTATTTTCCCGGGCCGCGGATGGCCCTGCCTCAGACTCACTGCGTGTGGTCTAAGAAGTTGCCGAAGCCTGGAATGGTGCCCTAACTCGGTTTGTTTTGGCTGGGAGCAAGAACGTTCCCTGTGGCTATATTAAATTTATGCCTTAGCTTTAATAGTTATTACCTCTTTCTCTTTGTTCTAGGATGGCCATGATCTTGGGTACGCGCGGTGGTCCTTTTCACAGTTTGCACTTTTTGGCACAGCATTGCAGACATAGGCTTGGTGTTTATTGGATAAACATTTGTCACAGGCTTGGCGTCCACGGCAACTCAGGTATCCATTGGCAAACCTCTGGAACTTTAAGCACCGGCGAAGATTACGGATGTATGGCCGGACTGCTGTTTTCATATAATTTACTCCTATGGTGCCAGGAAGTTGGTTGGAGGAGAAAGCAAGAACTTAGTGCTTTGCTGGGGTTTCGCTATTGTCTTCGAATTTTTATTCGTTAAACATCAGCGACATTATGGGCTTTGAGGCCCTGCCGCATTTCTTCTTAAGTCAGGGTGAGAAAATCCTGTTTAGAAATAAGGCTTTTGACACTGTTGAGGCACTGATGGGCTTTGATGGAAACAGGTATACCGATGGAACCAATGGAAGCAGGTGATAGAAACAGGAAACAGGAAGAGAGGCCAAAAAAATATCATTTGGTAACGGTGACAGCCACCCACCATGCAGCCCACATGAGACTGGAGAAGACCTTGCAAACGAGTCTTGCTCATGCCAGCTGTACACCGCAACAACAACCTATAACTATAGCCTATAAGGAAAGTGAAAGATGGAGGGGAACGCACAGAAAGGCGACTGCCAAGTTCGCCCGGCAGGGTCTGGGCCGAGGTGGTGTCTACGTGAAGCTGAGGAAAGAGTGGTGTGCTGCCTCTGTCGAGGGGCCTTAAAAGTCCAAACGCTCGGCATCGGCTCAACCACCAAGATCCCCTTTTGCTGGGACAGGACTAAGCCACGCACAGATATGCGTAGATGATCGGGTCCATGTTGACGCTCTGCTCACCATCATACCCCTGCAGGGCGCCTCTGCGGGTGCACGGAAACCCGTGGTTTCGCAACTCACCATAATCTACGTGTTGCAGGCGCCCCTGCAGGCCTTTCAAGGGGCGTGACGTTGAGTCATGGCACACGGCTCATCAAGGAGATGGTAACAGGACTCCCGGAATGCTCCCCTCTACGTATTTGAGTGATCTTCGTGATGTGGTAGCAAAGGGGAAGCGAAGCGTGCTCCCTGCTGCTGCTTGCTCGCCGATCTGTCATCCCTCAGTTAGGAACCAATTTGGTCTGAAAGGTTATGCTTGAAAAAATTGCTTTTCTAGGTATTTCTCAAAATTTATTTCAAACTCCACCAGACGGACGTTTGTCTAAGATGTACTCGTTGAAATCGATGTAACTCGCCAAAACTCCTCATTAACAACAGAATCAAACGCCATGCACATATCATCACGCCCGATCAGCCAGACCGCGCATCGCTTATGCAGTTCATGCCGCCGCCCGTGACGATAGGTCACTCATGTGTCAAGAGTAGGAGCGTGCCTACAGTATGTGTGCAAAGGTAAAATTGTATTGTGCATACATCTGGGCAGAACCGCTATGCTTATTTGATTATCTTATCGATAGCAGTAACTGCACTTCCTTCATTACCTCTTAGTGCATACATCTGACTTTTGCCCATTCCTAGATGCTGTCCTTTATAGAGTGCTTGATTCTCTCAATATAACACTTCCTTATATTGCTTACTTTACGCTTATTGTTAAATGTTGATAGCACTGCTATTTCCTGTCTATCCGATTAATTAGAGGCTTTCATGCTTTGCCGTTTCTTTATCAGACCTTCAATTTACAGGGAAAGCTTTCCAGGATCATTTATAATTATCCCGGCTCCCATTTTTATTCCCTGCTCTCTAGTGATATATGCGAGATTGTCGCTCATTCCTTGAACACAAAGGTCGTCATCCTCAATTAAAGCTGAAAATTACTAAATCCCAACTTCCGTCTACTTCTCCCTAAGAGGTTTAATTTGTTATGGCCTTCTCTCTAAAAGTTTTTTTTCCGCCGTTCAATTTTAGGCTAACTTGAGACCTCTTTGCATCGTACATTGCCTACCAGCTCCACTTTAGGCACGATGTCCGGATGACCACGCAATATGAAGTGTACTATGAAGTGTATATGAAGTCTGGTCGTTCGAGCGCTTTCACGTCCAACCATATTCATGATTGTGCGGAAGGTAGCTCTTTCTGCTAACACCCACTCAGCCACCTCGGCGGCGCATTGCGCGGTATTATTAGGTTCTGTGTTGTGTTGGGTTTAAAGGCATATAAGCAACTCAGAGCATCATGCTTTAACATCAGGATATAGGAAATCGGTTTCAGCAGCTATTGTATTGTATTGTGTTGGGTCTAATAGCGCATAAGCATCTAAGGCTATCATGCGCCAAGAACAAGGTGTAGTAAAATTGTTTTCTTCTGCATTTTAAAAACGTGAAAAACGATCAGTGGTGTAGCGGGCCTAAAACTTTAGTTCGTGCTTGTTGGTAATCCCAAAGTAAAGGAATTCTAAAAATCGCTATTAGTGAAAGCCTTAAAGAGAGTCGGTAACCTCAGCAACCTTCTTTGCCCCGGCAAAGATCTGAAGGCTCATAACCCATCAACATAGAAAAAACCTCAGCCATCTTCTCAGGAATGAGAAAGTGGTTTTGGTGTACCACCATAGGTAGGAAGGCGCAGGTTCGGAATTTAGAGCTTTTCAAAGAGAGCTGCTTTCATTGAAAAGCTATTAACATTTGGGATATCAATAAATGCATCTGGGTGAAGAGGAATGTGTTCTTTGTAAAATCGAGCAAAATACTTTTTCGTCACTGGCTCAAGTTCTCTTCATGAAAATAAGTTGTGCTGTACTGCAATTTCATCTCCGCATTTTTAGCAATTAGGTTTTACTTGTTTTGTGAGTAGGAAGCAGTTGGTAAGGTGTGTATGTAGTATATAGGGACAGCATAAAATTACATCCACGAAGCGTTCCTGGTGACTACAAGTTTTTCCATTAGGCCAAAACGGGCTTTACGTAATGCAGATTGTTTTTTACTTCTCTGTCCCAATTTTCCTGCCATTTAGACCTAAGATTACTGTGTAATTAATATAAGCAGTTTCTATGGGGAACGGTGGCTTTCTCGATTACTCGACTGCGAGCCTGTGCAGCGCATTCGTCACCTCTTTAATTGCCATAAATTCCCACATGGCTCGGTACCCAGCAGACATTTATTTATGTCCCTGTGCTCTGAATTTTCTATATTGTGTAATATGTTTCCTATAAAAGATTCTACTGCATTTATGCAGTGTAATACAATGTGCACGCTAAGTGAATCTGTGTACACTATGCTGCTTTGAATGTTATTCTTTATTAATCTGCCCACAGCTACTGAGACTGCATATCATTCCGCTGTAAAATTGGATGAACAGTTTGACAGCCTATTTTCTGCCAGTTTCATTGTACTGCGGCGCTTCCAAATTATTATGCTGTTTTTGAGCCATCTGTGTAAAATATTTGTAGTTCGCCTATTTTTTCTCACAGTGCCAAATATTCCTGCTATATGTGCTCCTGTGGTGTTTTTTCGGTGTCGCCTTAACGTGAAGTCACATACAGAGGAAAGGCTGTACCATGGAGACCTTGGGTAGTGCCTTGAGGCAACATCAGGAAGGGTATCTAGTATTTCCATGTTTTGGAATATCTCCTTGAAGCTAACAAGCAAAGGTCTCACTGACTGGGGTTTGTTGTGAAACAGTTTCCTGGAGGGGCACTTGGTATCTATGTGATTACAGAGATGCTTTGGGCTTGAACGGATTTTCAGGCAATATGTGCATGCGAGCATAGTTCTTGTGTCTGTAAGGGAGGGTTCATTGATTTCGGCAGAGAGAATATTTATGGAGGATCTTCTCTAAGCGCCAGTCGCAAGGCATAAACCAAGGTTATGCACTAGGTTAAGTTACTTTAGATATGACGGCCTCGCGGATGCATATAAAACCTTCCATAATCTAGGGTTTAACGTCTTACAGATCTATAGATTTTTAGACGACATTTTCTATCGGATCCCTAGCGTTTTCTTGAATGCACCTTTAATATATTCAGGGATTGGGAGGCTTTCTTTTTATTGATGTTTATGTGTGGCACAGTTGTGAGTTACTTATCAAATATTATTCCCAAAAATTTATGTTCTTGTTTTACTGCAAGTATAATTTCATTTAAGTGCAGGTTGGGATCAATCTGTAAACATCTTTTAAGCGAGAACAGAACAGCAACTTTCTTTTGTGGAGAGAAGTTAAACCATTCCTGTCTGCCCATACCACGCCTGTTTAATGTTAGTTGTATCTGTCGCTTACAGGTTGATAGGCTGGAGGATGTGCATGCTATTTGGAGGTCATGAACATATCGAGAATATATAATAGACTTTGGAATTATCTTACTAATGGATTTCATTTTCAAGGCAAAAAGCAGAGTATTTAAAATGCACCCTGCGATACCCTATTCTCCTGAAGGGATCTTTTGGAAAGAGTGGAACTTAGGCGTGCGCGGAATGAGCTCTCAGACAGAAAATCTTTTGCACAGTTCAGCATTATTCCACGAATCCGCACCTCTGCAAGGTCGCGAAGAATCCCAAACCTCAAGGTGGTATCACAAGCCTTCTTCATATCAAAGAATACTGCTAGACAGTGGTTTGTATGTATGAATGTTCCTCTAATTGCATTTTTCGAAGCGGACGAGATGTCATCAAACCAGATTTTTCAAACCCACATTGGTGAATGTCGAGAAATTCAAGAGATTGAAAAACAAACCTCATCTTGATGTTCACAACACGATTTAGCCAGACATGTAGCAAGGCCTTTTAGCCAGTAGCTACTGGGGGATGTTGGCGGCTTTCCCGGCATCAGGAATGTTACTATAATAGATTTTTCAACTCCTCAGGTATTTTGTCTTGTATGCATAGTATGCTGAAAATTCAAAACGTGCCTCTACAGCAGGCTTGAAAAGATGGGCAAGCATTTCATAGTGTATTTGGTCGGGTCCTAGAGCAGATTTCGTGCCAGCCGACAGTACAGTTCTGATTTCTTGGAGTGTATAAAGGCTATTGTAATTGTATTTGCACCTCCACATGTTGGCAGTCTTTGCTTTTCCGCTATACTTTTTTACTTTAAAATTGACTAGTTATAGTGCAAAGAACTTGAAACCGCAGCGAAGTGGTCCCCCATTATGTCTGCCTGTTCCCCTATACTTGTTTGTGCACCAGCTGGTGTTAAAAAAGGAATTGTGAAAGGTTAGTAGGTTACATTTAGTTTTCGAACTTGTTCCCAATTTTTTTTACGTTGTTGAGGTTTTTATAGAATACACGTAACTTTCCAGGAAAGTTCTTCGGCACTGCACGGAATATACCATGTTTGTGCTCTCGCCTTTTTGAAAAGGATAAGGCTCTCGTGTGTCTGTTATCTGCGAAAGACTCCCTACGCTTCATTTGGTTGTTTTTTTCCATCATTTGATTCACATGTGTACCGCACTTTGTAATTATGGCTGGCCATTCCTGAGAATTTTGGAATTGATAGATGCGCGGCAGCGAGAATGCATGTTGTAAACATTTCATTTATTTCATTTATGCTGATAGCAATAAATGGTGCATGAAGAAAGCAATATTTTCTAAACTAGCGTTTTCTGTAAGCAAATCCCTGTCAGCCTAATGTCGCTTTTAACGCCATGGTCTGGTCGGTATGACAACTGGTGAGGATGACTGGCTTATTATGACCGGAAGGTGATCGCTCCCATACCGGTTCTGAAGAACATCCCATTTAAAATCGGTAAGAACACTTGGTGAACAAAAAGATAAATCTAGGCAGCTCATTTTTCCACTGCTTGGAGATTAGTGTCTTTGCCTGTGTTCAGTAGGAAGACATTGTTGCAGAGAATAAAATATTTTAAAATCCTGCCTCTGATGTCTGTTTGCTCACTTCCCCAAAACGAAGAGTGAGCATTAAAATCCCCAACTAAATGTAATGGTTCCGGCAATTGTAATTAAAGTTTTTCTAAATCGTCTATTGTGATGGCCAGATTAGGTTGAATGTATATGGAACATATAATTGTTTTAAAATTGAGGACAGTGACAGCAACGGCTTCATGTGACGTTTTAAGGTCGATTTTCCTAGGTGAAACACCCCCTAGACCACAATAGCGGTACATCCAGAGAGCCTGCTCAAGTTCGCTCGGTCGCAGCGCAAGACTTTGTACTTTATAAGAATATTTTCTTGCTGTGGTCCTAGGTTAGTCTTTTGGAGGCAGTGTGCTACCGGAGAGAATGAAGTTAAAATATCTGTTACATAAGCGTTATTGTTTAAATGTCCACGACAGCTCCATTGAACTAGAAATGCCATGATTATTGACAAGTTGAGGATAAGCTTTAGAAACTAGGTTTGTGGGACTTTTGGACCTGTTATAGGGACTTTATCTTTTTTCTGCTCTCGCTAGAGCTTTGCCTCCGATGAAGGGAGGGCGAGGGAGGAGTTGTGTCCATCGCCTCACGGGAGGTGCTGGGTTTGTGCGTTTCAGACCTCCCGCGACGAGGGGAAGTCGAGCGGGATGCAGAAGCATGGACCGGCGCTCCATGCTTTGGCAATCGCAGGGCATCTTTCGCTGTCTCTGCCTGGGGTGTGGATGGGCCTGCCATACGTTCGGTGGAAGTGGCCTAGTATGGTAGCGGAGTAGTATGCCCCTGCGCACCACATCTGCGGAGATTGGTTTTGCTGTGAAAGAGAATGTGTAAGAGCAAACCGCTTTCTCGCTTCTTTAAATAAAATGGTTTCTTTCGTGTTTATGGTACTCCAGGACAGACAAGCCCTGGAGTACGCGGTGTGGTCTCCTTCGTAGTTTTCGCAGCGTAGAGCTGCGTCACATTCCTTAAAATGGTGGTCTTTAGAAGTGCATTTCGCGCAAGTGTTTTAGCCGCGGCCGCTCTGTGACCCGTGGCCAAACCTCTGACAGTTAAAGCATCTTCGAGGGTTAGGAATGTTGTGTATAGCGTTCACCTTAAGGTATCCAACATCGATGGTTTCTGGCAACCTGCTTGTGTTGAAAGTCAGCAGCAAATGTTTGTTATCTATTTCTTTGTTTTCTTGGCGGACTCTTATTCGGTATACATCTGTCACGTTTTGGTCGGAGAGCCTTTAAAGCATTTATTTCTCTGTGAGATGTAGAAAATCAATTTCTGAGATGACGCCAGGGACAGTTAAGGGATGGTTGTGCTGTGATCGATACATTAGTGTTCCCAATAAAATCTATGTTTGTGAGTTTAGAGGTTTGGAAGCTTTCTCAGAGTTACAGTGGTAAATCACCACTGGTCATTTTCGACACTTTGTAGTGAGGACCCAAGGGCTGTGTTAAGCACTTAGATACCATGAATGCAGATAGTATTCCAGCCTTTTTATCGTGTACTTCGCTGTGGGCGACATGAAATTTGGCGCATGTTTCCTTCCTTTTTAGAAAATAATTCCCTTGCATCCTTCCGCCCTCTGGGCAGCCATGAAATGCGTAAATTTTTCGGCCATGGTGCCAGCCACCCACCAAGGAGTAATAAAGAGTAGTAAGAATATCTGAGTAATGTCGAGGAGTTCGAGCAGGAGGTCACCACTAGGCAAATTTGTGAATTTGTACTCAGGGCCCAAGGAATCGGTAAGAAGTCTTGAATTAAGAAAGGGGTATATTTGTCTGACTGGCTTTTCTGTTTTCTTACTGTGGACGATTTGGTACTTCGGAAAAGTTGTCTTCTTTTTGTTCAAATACTTTGATGTCGATCGGTCCGCCCCCTTTTCAGAGGGCGACCAGTAATAAGCAGGGAGGAGGCCATGAAAATATATGTTCTTCGGCCATGGTGCCAGCCACCCACCAACAAGCACGACAAGGGGACGGCACGGGAACTTGCAAGCAAGCCCTGTCCCGCCAGCTGTACACCCCAACTGTAACCCAATATTACGCAACTCAGGTTAGTTGGCCACACAAAGGTTGAGCCTCGCCGCCAGGAAAAAGGAATAACTAAGAGGGGAGGAGAGGACAGGAGAGTTGTAGGAAAGAGATGTGAGGACGGGAAAAGGCGACTGCCGATTTCCCCCGGTCGGGTCATGCCGGAGGTGCTGTCTACAGGAAGCTGGGGCCAAAGTGGTGTGTTGCATCCGCCGAGGGGCCTTAAATGTGCAAACGCTCAGCATTGGCTCCACCACCAAGATTCCCCATTTCCGCGTACACGGCGATGCCACGCTCGGCTAGGTGCGGGTGCCGGGGGCCGTGGTTATGCACTTTTCATTATCATCCCCCTGCGGGCATGTCGCCGCGCATGCTCAGGAACTCGTGGTGTCACCACTCACCAATGTCTGCAAGCTGCAAACGCCCCCCTGCGGGGAAATGAATTGCTAAAGCTTTAAAGAAGGTCGGGCAATCTAAGCCGCCATCCTAAGCTGCCTAGAAAGTTGACCTTCCGAACAAATAAAAAATTAATGTTGATTAGCCCAGCTAATCCAGGATATACAAAGAGAAATATGTCTGCGTTCCCTTTGTGCATTGGCGTTGGCATTGACAATGTTCTAGACGGCGAAGCCTTTGAGGAAAACAAGGGCGCATAGCTGGCTCCCTGGATATACACGATTGTATGTGTTCCCAATAGTAGCACTGGGTTTAAACGAATGCGTGTATTATAAAACTGAGTAAAATACATTTACCTTCCTTTTTTTTTATTTCCGTGCATGATAATAAAATATGATTAACTTTTAGTTCGTCTTCGCAATTTTCACAAAAAAGTTTGTCCTCATTTCTCTATTGAAAAATGGTGTGAGGTGCGTGTGACCCCAAAGGATACGACATAAAAACTTCAAAAAACGCTCCTCCTTCAGAAATGGCCCCAATTCACCTACAACTGTCTTCAGCAAGTGTAGTTTGTTTACTTTGTTGTTCCAAGCCGAGTGCCATTTTTTTCTGAGTATACGCGGACAAAAGAAAGAGAGAGAGATAAGTGGTAGAGGAAAAGCAGAGTGGTTAACCAGTAAAATGCTCCGGATGGCTATCCTGCACTGGGGGACATAGATGAGGGGGCGTAAAAGAGTAAGAAGAAGCAGAGAAATGCGTTCCGTAGCAAGCCGGAGAGGCAAGGACACAAGCACTGTAAGCCACAGGCCGCCGCAGCTGTAGCCTGCAAACCTTGAGGTGTGCCGTCTACTGCCACCTGAGTGGAACAGATTGAGGGCCTTCCATCAAAAGCCAGCGCAGACGTTTCTGTGTTAAGAAACGCCTTCGCTGCCTTGTGATGGAGGGCCCTCGATCTGCTATTCTTAAAGGGTACCTTTACTTGCTTAATCGGCTTGCGACCATCTTGACCTGCGCACAAGTCTGTTCTCTCGTTGCGTTTAATTTCGACATGAATTCGAACCCAGCAGAGTTTTATGTTTTGTCCTTGAGCTATAGCGGTTGTTATATTGTGAAGGATGTCACTAAGGAGCGGAGTTATTGCATTTCTAGAATGAAGGGCTGTAAGTACACTTGCCGAGTCTGTGTAAAGAATGCTGTTTGAGAGGTTCTTGTTAATTATTTTTTCTGCGGCTGCAGAGATGGGACCATATTCGGCAGTGCTGATGTTTGTACGCTGTAAAAGCCTTTCTAGTTGATTGGAATTGCCTTGTACCACGGTCCTTGCAACGTAAACATCTGGCTATGAACTCTCTGTGTAGAAAGCTGTGAATGTAGAAGAAAAAGAATCCATACAAAATTCTTAATTGACCAAGGTTGCAGCCGCTCACCGCGGAGCCCAACACGGGGACGGGAAAGGAAGTTGCAAGCAAGTGCAGCCCCCGCCAACTGTACACCTCAACTCTAACCGAATATGGCGCAACATAGGTCGGTTCGCACAAAAGGTGGACACCGGAGAGTATTCAGAAAGAACATATTGAAAGAGGGGGGGGGGGGGAGAACATGAAAAGGCGACTGCTGATTTCGCCTGGTCGGGTAAAGCCGGAGATTCCGTCTACAGTCAGCGGGGGCCAAAATGGTGCGTTGCCTCCGCAAAGGGGCCTTAAAGGTCCAAACGCTAAATCCCGGCTCAACCACCAGGATCCCTTTTTCTCCACACATGGCGAAGCCACGCACGGCGAGGCGCGGGTGTTCGAGTCAGTGGTAGTGCACTGCTCATCATCGTCCCCTTGCGGGGATGTCGTGCAGCTGCTTGGGAGCCCGTTGTGTCGCAACTCACCAACACCTGTACGATGCCCTTGCGGGGAGAGCCTCTCAGAGATATCGGAAGGTTCTTCTGAACGGTCGGATGGTGGGCCATATGTTTATTGTGAAGCGGAATTGAGGAATCCGGAAATGGCCGCGTTAACCTGCTGACAGCTTGAATGTGAGAACGACTGTGGTTTGAGCGATTTCGCAGACAGGTCGTCCCGTGCTAAGCAGCCTCCAAACGAGAAACAATTCTCTCAACTTGTTTTTTCTTCTTTTGGTTGATGACGGTTTGGAGATTATGGTTCATGAGAGAAATAGGTATGGAAGACAGTACGTAAACTCAAACGTTTAAGAGAAATCCGGCCGAAAGAACCGACAGAGACGAACGTGTAAGAATTTGAAGTGTTCGTTGGAGTACTTATCTTCATGGGTCGAGCAAAGTTTTCTAGTTTGCATCACTACTGGGCAAGAAGCGATCTGCATGGCGTGCACTGCATTCGCAACCACATTGGCCGCGACCGGGTTCTGGTGCCACTAAGGCTATGGTACTTCGCTTATTATTACGGGGGTTAACCCAGCTGCAGGCGCGACAAGCCAAAGACAGAGGCATATCAAAATCCGTCACCGAAGCACAAGCTGCAGCGTCCTCGTCGTCGTCAACTACCCAGCGACAGAACGTCTTCTTCGATTCGCGGCTGTGTGCCGTAACAATACTCCCTGTCTCTCCCGCGGAAGAAAGCACGGTCCCTGAGCGTCGTAAGATGATGGGTTTGTAGGCAGGGTTTAAGACGGGCGTCGTGCATAAGCTATGTGGAGGGGGCTGTCGGAGGAGATTCGGGCGCAGGGGCGTGCGTTCGTAGGGCGTGCGTTCGTAGACGCGCTAATTCTTTAACGCAATGCTCCGTGTCGTTGCCGCAAAGAAGGGAGCTGGTAGATGGGTATTAAATGTAGCAGGCAACGGTTTCAAGAAGCAAGTTGCTTATCGTGCAAACTTGTTCTTATCAAAAGAAAGTAAGTTATAGGCGCGAGTGCAACAAACGTTTAAGCATTTGTTCGGTCAAGAAGGACTGAAACTCTCTGCAGAGCTCTATTCACGCATGAAGCAGAACTTGTGCGGATAGCGAAAATGACATTTTTCAATGACAGCCTTAGAGAATAGTAAGAAACAACGTGCTTCAGTAGCGATTATTCGGAATGACGAGAACAGAGTCGCGAAAATGAATGACTCGGGTAAACTCTCCAGATACCGTATCCTATAGGCGTATATTATCCACTTCTTTATTTAGGATCCAATTGGTCCTTTACTCCGGTAATTATTGTTTGAGTTCACTGCTCAAAAGCAGACCTTGTGGCCTGGGACGTTTTGAAAGGAGCACACTTTTACGCATTTCTAGATGCAAATTCAGCCGTAACTTATCTTCCTACCAACAGCACCCAGTAAGATAAGACATAGAGAAAATATGTACAATCGAGATCTTTATTTCTGCTCTAGCAACCCATTCCATGCAACCCAAGAAAGCCTTGACATATATTTGAAGCACCTTATTCCTTTACTTAGTCTCTTCTGCATGCTCCGCATAGTGGCCCCCTGCAAGGAAAGGTAGCACATTTAAAAAATGCCTGTAAATTCCTAATCAAACCAGCTTTAGCCCTCCAAAAAGGCCTTCAAAGTATTCTTTGGTTTAGTAACGGTCGGTATTCGCTCTCTCTAAAATAAATGACATACCTTTTGTGTGAAGAGATCTCACGGTTCATTGATTGCGCCATCCGAGCGTCCTGCGTTCAAACATGATTTTACAGATACAGTGACAATATAAGTATGTCCAATTTGCATTACAAAAATAATTGCTTGCTTAACTATACGCAGAGCATATTTTGGCCTTTGTTTGCTTCATACTTTTTGTTTCTTTTTAAATTTACGTCCATTCTTTAACCAAACCGGTCAAAAATAAGTTCCATAGTCCATGATAATTCCAAACCTGGGAATCCTCCTGACGTGGCCGATTCCATTATGGTGGAAATGCCTCCTGCTTCCACACCGCTGAACCACCCTGCGTTTTGATAAAAATACTGAATGACTGCAGGATCGCTTCAATTTGCAGCATGTGCCCTTTTACTGTCATGATTCCTGGCAGCACTTCCAGCACATTGCGCTTTCTTTCTTCCCTCATGAACGATCAGGAACACTTGTGAAAGAAAAGCTGACAAACCTTGGAGTTCTGGGATGTACTCTTGACCGTTCACCAATCTATATAGTTTGAGATTATACCTGACCCACATAAATACTAGACTAAACGCGGTTCATTCAATGTTCCACTGCAATAGGCTTCCTGGTCTCGAGCTCTGAATACCTTTCGCCCAGCATTAGATGCAGTACTACAGTCAGAGCATAGAAAGTGAAAACATAATCACATGACTTCTGGCTGGTGCCTTTTTTGCCTTTTTGGAACTGGAATGAACGTTTACGGAAACGGAAGAAAGTGTATATTTATAGTCACTCCCAACCCACTCATGCATATCTCTGCCGAGTCCAAAACAAAAGAAGATGGCTTACCCAGGAAGAGAACGGTGACTGCGACCACAAAACGCGCGACCACATTCACGAAGGTCATTTTCGCTGCCTGAAAAAGTAACAATAAATTCCCCTAAAACGCTCAAGAACTCGTGTTGCGCACTCATATCAGATGATGCCGGATGAGATCCAGAACCAGCTGCCAAGGCATGACTAGACAGCGCCAAACGGTGCTCTGAAGTAACAGATTAGCGCATGGTTCTTTTGCATATTTTTGCACCTGACGGTTTCAAAAGAACTGTGTGCCACATCGCATCAAAGAGGGATGCCGGCGCACGTGTCACAGTTCCTATCTACTGCGTGGTTTCTACTTCAGACAACGACAATATTTTGTTCTACAAAATGGCATAGTCGTAAAAGCTTTTTTTGCCATAAGTATTGTCTACAGCTCCACACTCTCATCAATTAATGTACTCTTTTGTAACGGTACAAGCGAGACTCATTAGCCAGACCATACCTATTACACAATTTCGAGATTCACGAAAGTAACAGGCAAGAGAAAGAATGCTTATGGCTATATTTAGCGAACAATAACATGAACTATATATTTTTAGTGCCCTCTTCTTAATATGGTTCGGCTTATGGGGTTTAACGTCCGAAAGTAGCAGGGGCTAAAAATGATGCCGTTGTGAAGGGATCCCGAAATTTTGGCCACCTGGGTTCTGTAACGTGCACTGATATCGCACAGTGCACGGGCTTTTAGAATTTCTCCGCCATCGAAATTCCACCACCGTGGCCAGGATCAAACCCGCGTATTTCGAGTGAGCAGCCGAGCGCCATAACCACTGACCCACGACACCGGAATGGTCCTGTCTTTCTTGAAGCAAGATACATAGGCTTTACTGAAGAGGATCTAATGATGACCTCACAAACAGTATTTGCGTATTTGATGAAATAGTACTTACAATAAAGTAACTGCTGACACCTTTGGCCTAAATGCTGGCTTTCCAAATGCTCTCGAACGCGGTCGGATGCAGGCCTTCTTATAGCACTTTGCACATTTCCAGCCACAGAATTTTCTTTTTTGTATGTCATTCCACGCGAGGCTTTCCTTCGTAAAAGCATCGCAGCTGACAATAAATATTAGAGTTGAGGACAAAGTTCACAACATTGCAATTGAAGTTGTACTGCCAGAATGAGATGTCTGTCAACCTGACATTGTTGTCCACGCAGTACTTGAGGGCCGAAATGGAAAAATTCTTCCGGACGTCCCGTGCCACAAATATTGGTGGAGGTATTTCAAGGCAACCCTTACATGAAGTATAAATAACCGCAATTCGAAAACAAGGAAGAAAAGGGCCTCTGAAAATGGGAAACATATTTTCGGACATATCTCGATTGAAAGCTTCAACCTAGAGATCACGGAAAGAATTCGATTTCATAAGCAACAAACAATTTCGATCAAAGCAGCAACTGCAGGCTTCAACTGCCGTAATACATCTTTTACCCATATGCAAAACTTTCAACGGTTACCACCTGAATTAGGTACCTAGAATGAATTCTGCATAAATATCTATGCAATATTACCGGTTGTAAGCATTTCATAGATTTTGTTAAATCAACACTGCCGTTCAATGCATGAATAATGTATTTTCGCTATTAAATATCTTATTGTTGACCAGATACATGCTGTAGTGTGGCCATCAAGGTTGATTTCAACGAGGCGGGGATCCTTAGTATAGAACAAAAAGATTTGCTTTCAAGCTTCTCCGCATTTCCCCTCCTCAAATTTGGGAATGCTCCAGCTAGGACCAAGAACTTAATCTCTTCATCATGTTCTGAGCTTCCGAATTTACCGCGCAATTCAATTTCGATGTTCCTCACTCTAGTCAATGAAACAGAGCTTACAAATATAATTTTAAACCTAAGAAATAGTGGTGCCAAAGACTTTGTGGGTTCTGAAATAAAACGAATAATATGTTGCCCACCTTCTGGCTAAACTTCCTGCGAATTTTTTTAATCTATGATCCATAACAGCGCGGCAGACAGGACAGAGAAGAGAGGACACAACACAGATGGATGCGCTTTGTGTTGTGTCCTCTCTTCTCTGTCCCGTCTGAAGCTGTGCTATGGATCATCGTAAGCACCAACTCGCCCAACAAATGGTATTGTCGAACTTCATTTATACTATGTTTTGAGCAGGCCATATTTCCGCTTAGAATGCAGGTAGCTCGAATAAGTGTACTGTACAAAATAGGTAACAAGAATGGAATGAGAAATTACGGTCCCGTATTAATACTTCCGCCCTTTTCCCAAGCTTTAGAAAAAGTCATTTTATAACGATCGACAACTTTTGGAGGAAAACAGAAGCTGCTAGCCAACTCCAAGTTCGGTTTTCGCAAACGATTCAGCACAGAACTTGCACTTGTGACCCACAAACTTAAGCAGGCTGGAAGAAGTAAAGCTAGTTTTGGGCTTGTGTGTCGACTTCTCTAAAGCTTTCGACTCTATCAAGCATGCAGTGCTGATAAAGAAGCTGAAACATTATGGCTTTCACAGAAAATCCAGTGCCCTTATCGATTAACTACCTAAAATACCGTACCCAAATGGTAGCCATAGAAGATACTTTGTCCGATCCACTTCACGTTTTGTGCGGCGTACCACACGGGAGTATCCTGGGCCCCTTTCGTTTAAACCTGTATGTGAGCGATTTGTACCACATAGCTCCATCCGCTGTACTTATAAACTATGCAGATGACACAAGTATATTTTTTTTACTGGATATTGAAGCGATTAGATAATAGCGGCTGCCATTGTAGCGCCAATGAAGCTTGATGAATGGACAAAAAAATAGCCTGAAGATAAACGCTTTTTAACAAAAGCGGTTGTGTTTCATAGTAGAAACAAAAACATCGATACAAATAATAAAATTTTACTACGCCCAACTATCATAGAGATTGTGCATAGCTTTAAGATTTTAAGCGTAATGTTTCAAGTCACAGTGTCATGGGATGTCAGCGTCGATTCCATTGCAAAAAAGTTGTCACAAACAGTCGGCATAGCTTCTCGAAATTGTCATTTACTCCCTCGCAATATTTTGATAATAATTTACGCTAGCATTTTCTTCTCTAGACTGAACTATTGTGATCTGGTATGGGCATCAACTACTAACTCCAACATTGAACGGCTGCTCACAAGGCAAAAACACTTTTCAAGAGGTGTAGAAAATATTACAGTGCACTCTCATACGCGTGTTATTCACAAAGTACAACGTTATTCCAGCCAAAAACTATTACGAATACAGGCTTTGGAAACTATTTTAACAAGATGTTATATATAATAATGGTATTATTCAGGAAATAGCTAAAATAATAAGAAATCTAGAGTCTTAAAATACACGGCATTTCGAGCCATGGAAGGTTAAAACAAGCAGATCAACATACGGCCTTCAAATGTTCAAGGATACTAAACAGTTTAGAAGCTCTAAATATAAAAATTGAAAACAATTACGTTCAAGACAATGCGCTAGTTTTTAAAATTGTAGTACACATCCTTTTTCTTCTTTTTGGCATTTGAAATGTAGTTGTAGTTGTTATGTAATGCCACTCTTATCATTTATGCACCTCGCATTATTTCGTGCACTGTACCATCGATTTCTTTCCCAGTGACTTAGGTGTTGTTTATCTCCACTGAGTAATGTCAATGCATTGGGCCTGCGGCCCTGTCAAGCTGGCTTCTGGCAGCTTTTTCTGCAGGCCTCCTACTGTGATGACCCCCATAATGCGCAGGTCCACACGGGACGGAGAGGCAAAGTGACACCGTATGGCTCAGTTTAAACAAACAGGTATATTCAATAATTACATATGGTTAAGGTTATACATCAGAGGCTGGGGCGTCCGAGCTTACGTGCCGACGACTTCATGGGGGCGATGGAGTGGCTCCGGAGTTGGGCTCGAGCGGTTGCTGGCAGAAGCTGCACGCCGTCGGGCTTCGGCACTGAAGGCTCTCTTGGCGAACGATGTCGTCCTCAGCGTGTATGCAGTAGAATTTCAATAGTCGTCCGTTTCTTCGAGGATGGTTCACAAACCCTTCCTCTAGTGTCGTTCGGCTTGGAAGATGAACAGGAGGCGAGCTTGTAGATGATGACAGCAGAGCATAATTTTACAACAGAACAAACTCTGCACTACTTTACTCATCGACCGGGCAGGTTAGTGCCTAAGTAGCATCACATTACATGCTAAGCATGGAACCCTAGCTCAGACTGGACTGCATCCGTTTACATGTGCTTTTAAGCACTTGATTAACAAAGGACTAAGGGCGGTCATTTCCAGTGGCCCGCCCAAAGCATCAATTCTCCAATCCAAAATAACATGCGAGATGGGGACCACCCCTTTGGGTTGGGCTTAGCCTCGAACCCAGAGTCTGTTAACAATACAAACTAAATAAACAACAAAAACGCCACCACTCTCTTTCAAGTGAGAGTATACACAGGCTCTCTCTTCGGAGCTAATTCACTAGCGCCTGTCTTTCCACATTCTTGGCGAGTACTGCCTGTCCGCCATGACAGGTGTCCGTCGCGGCCCTTCTGGGAAGCTGTGGGTGCCTTCCCGGCGATAGCCCACGACAAAGGGGGGGGGAGGGAAAGAATGTCGTCTTCGCGGTATCGCATAGCGTCGGCTGTGGTACGGCGCGCTCTGGCCCGCTGACAGCTCCCTTGTCCTGGAATGTAACCGGAAATTGGGGAGGATAAAGCCTGTTTTCCCCGGGGCGGCGGCGGGTCCGGTTTTTCTGGTCGTCACTCAAAAAGCATGGCTGGGTAATTGATGATGCCGCTGTCACGGGTCTCCGTCTACGCCGCGCCGTCGAACGTGGATCCTCGTAGCACACACGGAATGTCACACTCGCTCACCCTCCAGAAGAATGTTCTCCGAACATTTGAGTCCACGCAGCTCCCCTTGTCTTTCTGAATCGCCTCGCACAGTGCGTCCGACAAAACACTTTTCGCTGCACTCAACACCACTGCACAACACCATATGCCTCCGCTGTCAATACTGGCGTCTCCAGGGGCAGCACTGATCTTCTTTTACAGATAAACATGAAACTCAGCACCCAAGCCTCTCCTTTCTAGTCCAAACTGGACGAAATAAATTTACCACAGTTACAAAGGAGCTCCCACTTCTAGCACGATCACGGCACAGACAAAAATATAGATAACGAAAGGAAGTAGGGCAGGTTCTGCATGCGCTCCGCATGCTCTCCTGTGCAGGTGTTACTTAATGACAGAAAGGTTTAACTACCAACTCCGATAACTTAACACGTAAGCACATAGCAATGTTATGAGCTGCGGCATTACACAATTCTAACCAGTTCACAACTCCGCTCTGTTTACGCCATTAGTCCGACTTAGCTTTCCGATTTCGCAGCGGATATCGGCCTTCATGAGTCATACTAAGTAAGTCTGTGCCCCTTTGTCTGCTTTGGGACTCGCGAGGGCTCGTGGCAGGAGCCTCTCCTGGCGTTATCTGCGCGGCAACCTCGCGCGCTTCTTCTTCTAGCAATGCATGAAGTAAATCCGGTGGCATTCCGGCCGTCACCTCGGGCGCCTGCCGAACAAATGCAGGAGAGGGCGTTTCTTGCGAACTATCTGCGCGCTCCGCTTCACTTGTGTCCCCATCAAAATCCGCGCTTTCTCTTTCCTCATTTCGTGAATACTGAACCGGTGCCGACTTGAGGCGATTTGCGTGTATCCTTATCAAACGCCGGTTCACGTCTCGGACTCTGAAGTTTACCGGAGAAAGCTTCTCGACAACCTCGCACGGTCCTCTCCACTTCGTCTGGAACTTACGAGCTAGCCCAATCTGCCTTTGGCAGTTTTCAATGTACACGCTGTCCCCCACATCAAACGGCGCGTCTCTAGCACTGCGATCGTGCACCTCCTTCCTGCGCTTCGCCGCTTTCTTTAAGGACTCCTTTGCGATGTCCCTCGCCACTTGCAAGCGCGATTCTAGCTCAACCTTATAGTCGTCCAGTGAAGCGTATGGGACACGACGGGGGCCCTCTGGCACTTCACTAGGCTGGTCCGGGTCTCGGCCGTAGAGAAGAAAGAATGGCGATTCGCCCGTGCTCTCGTGTGCTGCGGAATTGTAGGCAAACATTGCATACGGGAGCCACAAGTCCCAGTCCCGCTGGTCGCGCGAAACAAAATGCGACAGGAACCCGGCCACGGTTTGGTTCAGTCGCTCCACCGCGCCGTTGCAAGCCGGATGGTACGGTGTTGTCTGCTTCTTAGCGATCTTAAGCAGCTCGCACACTCTCCTCATTAGCTGCGACACGAAGTTCGTTCCCCGATCTGTCAAGAGTTGCCTCGGGGGTCCATGTCGGAGCACGATCTGTTCGACAAATGCTCTTGCAACCGTGTCTGCCTTCTGATCTGGGAGTGCTACCGCTTCCGCGTATTTTGAAAGGTGGTCGACAAATACTAAAATGTACTTGTTTCCGGAAGTGGTCGTGGGCAATAGGCCCATTATGTCCATACCTGTCCGCTCGAAGGGAGCCGAAACCTCAGGGAACGGCTGAATTGGAGCTGGTCTTCGTCCCTTGGGTGTTTTTTCTTTCGAGACAGGAATGACACTTCGCACAGTAGTCTCTAACATCCTGTCGCATGCCACTCCAAAAGTACAAACGCTCCACACGCCTGCGTGTCTTCGCTACGCCAAAATGACCGGCGCATGGCGCATCGTGAAACGCGCGAAGAACCCTTTCTGTCCACGACCGAGGTATGACGACTCTCTCCCAAGCGGTTTTCTCTGGTCTCCCTTTCCTGGTTGGCCTCGTGCGCCGACACAGGGTGTCGTCTTTGTCAATGAAATAACCTAGCTGTTCGGGATGAGACGGTGCGCCCTCTAAGCTTTCGATTATTCGCTTCAGGTCAGGATCTTTGCACTGCTCTGTGCGTAATTCGGCGGGGTCGACTACGGGGACAAACTCTTCTATAGCTGCCACGGGAGCTGTGCGGCTGAGTGCATCAGCATTCAGATGTGTCTTTCCTGACTTGTGCTCAACTTCAAAGCAGTATTCCTGCAGGTGTAGATTCCATCTAGCGAGTCGCGAGCTAGGGTCCCTGACACTCATCACCCATTTCAGAGGATGGCAGTCTGTGACTAGCTTGAATTTGCGGCCGTAAAGGTAGCATCTGAAGTGCTTTACTGCCCAGACAACGGCGAGGCACTCCCTTTCCGTAGCTCCGTACTTTTGCTCTGTGGGGCTCAACTGTCGGCTAGCAAAAGCAACGGGATGTTCTTTGCCCTCGATAACCTGAGATAGCACGGCACCAACTGCGAACTTTGACGCATCTGTGGCCATAACGAAGGGCAAACTAAAATCCGGGTGGCGTAACAGCGGTGCACTCATTAGCTTCCTTTTCAGGGCCCCAAAAGCATTCTCCGCGTTTTCGTCCCAACGAAAGGCGACATTTTTGGCTGTTAAGGCGGTGAGCGGCTTAGCGAGCTTGGCGAACTCCTCTATGTGCCTTCGGTAGTAACCGATCAGGCCGAGAAACTGCCGGACCTGGCGGACGCTAGTCGGGGATGGAAAATCCGAGACACACCTTAGTTTCTCAGGGTCCGGTCGCACGCCGTCAGCTGAAACAACGTGCCCGAGGTATTTCACCTCGTTTTTG
This sequence comes from Amblyomma americanum, assembly GCF_052857255.1. Classification (NCBI taxonomy): domain Eukaryota; kingdom Metazoa; phylum Arthropoda; class Arachnida; order Ixodida; family Ixodidae; genus Amblyomma; species Amblyomma americanum. The sequence continues at coordinate 178,284,200 of NC_135498.1, read as the reverse complement.
AGGAATTGGCACTTAGAGGGCTTCAGTTTGAGACCCGCTGCTCTTAGTCGCACCAAAACCTGCTCAATATCGCGCAAATGGTTATCAAGACTGCCACTGTATATGATAATGTCATCCATATACACGAAGCACAGCCTCCCCAGAAGACCTGCCAGGATAACATCAGCGGTTCTCTGCCAGACAGCAGGGCTGTTGGCCAGACCCATCGGCATTCTTTTCCATTCATAGTGCCCTGAGGGCGTGTTGAATGCCGTTTTCTCGGCATCTGCTGGATCCATTGCTATCTGCCAGAATCCCGCCGCCATGTCCACTACCGTGAAGTACCTGGCAGAGCCCAGCTGAGAAAGCGTCTCCTGTATATTGGGGATGGGGTATGGATCGATGCGAGTTACGGCATTTAGTTTGCGGTAGTCCACTACCAATCGATACGAGCCATCTGGCTTTTCCACCAATAGTGCTGGTGCTCCCCAGGGTGACTTTGAGTGTTCGACAATGCCGCGATCAATCAGGTCCTGCACCTGCCGCTCCATCTCCTCACGTTGGGAGTAAGGAATCCTGTACGCACGCTGGTAAACGGGCGATGAAGTGCCGGTTTCTATCCTGTGCTTTATAACGCCACAGCAGCCCAAATCCAGGTTGGACGCGGCGAATACCTCCGAGTAGTCGTTCAGCAAACCAGCCAGAGCCTCCCTCTCCCTGGATTTTACGTGAGAAAGATCGAACGACACCTTTGGAGCAGCCGAAGGACTAGCATGCTCTACAGTTGCGAGTACCGTATCGGTGGGCTCACGTTGCTCTATCGCAGAGGTGAAGAAAGCCAATGTTTTGTTCTTGGGAAGGCTCAGTGGCTGCTGGCTACAGTTAACCACCCGTAGGGGCACTCTGTGGGCGTCATTAACTGTCACGAGGCACGCGGCTGCCTTCAGGCCATTGCTGAGAGAGTCGACCGGCTCAAGCACTCCCACGGCGCCGCTCTCTACATCTGAAGGCACAAACGCGTACAAAATGTGCTCCGACCAAGGAAGGATGACCGCCTCCTCGACCAGCCGGACGGCAACCCGCGAATATACCTTCTCCAATGATCCCACTGTTTGACGGGTGTCAATATCGGTAATGCGAATCTCAGCCCCTCTCCTGTTCAAAAACGGAACTTTTGAGCCGCCCGCATTAACCTCTTCCTCAGAGAATGAGACTACTACCTTCCCTTTTCTCAAAAAATCCTGCCCTAATATACCTGACACTCCGTTTGGCAGAGACACCGTGTCCGGGCATACGTAGCAGGGGTGCTCCAATGCAATTCCGCCGAGAGAGAAGTGTAACCGGTAGAGTCCACTTATGCCAAGAGGATCCCCCGTTATGCCTACAAATTTGGTTGCGATACCACCAGACGCTTCCAACACCTCGCGGTCCCCCTTCCTTCGAAGCGTGTTAAAACTGCTCTCCTTAAGCAATGTCACCTTTGACCCCGTATCTATCAACAATTCCATACAACAACCATTTAACTTGCAACGCACAACAGGGCATGCCTCGTCGGCCACACAAACTACCACCACCTCATCATCTACTGCTCCCTCCCCACGCTCCTCAGGCTGGGGAGGACTAACTAGTTTTTTGACTCGGTATCTGGAGCCCCGCTGTAGGCTTGCTTAGGGCGTGTCTCGCCTGCTTCTCTTTGTGGCTCCCCACGGCGCACGTTTTGGCAGAACCTGGCGATGAGTCCGCGACCCTGGCAAGCGAAGCATACGATTTCTTCAAAATCTCGCATACCGCGCCTGTAGCTTTGTGGCGGTCTCCGGTTTCCAGCGAATGGGCGCTGTTGAGCGCGCGCTTCAACCTGGCATTCTACCTGCTGAGATAGCAGCTGTTCTAAGCGATCTAACCGCTCTGTCAAGAGAGCAACCTCAGGGTTGAGCACCGCTCTCTCTATGACGCGTACTCTCGCTGCGGCTGTCGTTAACGCCTCATTTTGTTCCTCATCCAATGCGGCCTCCACGGCTTGGTCGAAATTGCTCGGCTTGCGCGAGAGCACGAACCGGCGCACGGGGTCTTGCAGACCAGCCACGAACAAAGCGGTCATTTCCTCTTTAAGTATATCCTCCGCGTATTTCTTCTTAAGCTGGTCTCCTTCCTCCTCCCTGCTTAACGTATCGCGCGCTAAGCGCTGAAGCCGCGACGCAAACGTTCGCACGTCCTCCCCTACCATCTGTCCGGCGTCACGGAACCTCTGTACTCGCACGTGACGTGGTTCAGTGTCAAAATGCTCAAACGCGAGCTTCTTAAATTCCGCAAATGATTTTGTGGATTTTACTTTTTCGTCTCGCCATGCAAAATCATGAGCAGCTCCTGCCATCTTACACCTCGCCATTCCCAGCATTTGAGCATCGGACCATCCCCCCATTTTCCCAATCTCTTCTAGCATGGAAAAGAAATCGCAGATTGGAACCCCTGTCTTATCTCCCGTAAACATCGGAATGACGCTTCCTAATGCCAGCATGCTTGCTCCGAGCGACGGCTGTGGAGTGGGAGCTCCCTCAGATACAGTCATTTTTTTTTTAAGCCCTCCAGTGCCTCAAGCCTCTCAAATGGTGGTAAAAGTCCCACAATCAGTCCCGTGATTCCCTTTTGATTACAATTTTGAAGTCATGAATGTCACAGCATTCAGAGGACATTTGCTTTTGAGACCCCACTTCTGACACCAGTGTGATGACCCCCATAATGCGCAGGTCCACACGGGACGGAGAGGCAAAGAGACACCGTATGGCTCAGTTTAAACAAACAGGTATATTCAATAATTACACATGGCTAAGGTTATACATCAGAGGCTGGGGCGTCCGAGCTTACGTGCCGACGACTTCATGGGGGCGATGGAGTGGCTCCGGAGTTGGGCTCGAGCGGTTGCTGGCAGAAGCTGCACGCCGTCGGGCTTCGGCACTGAAGGCTCTCTTGGCGAACGATGTCGTCCTCAGCGTGTATGCAGTAGAATTTCAATAGTCGTCCGTTTCTTCGAGGATGGTTCACAAACCCTTCCTCTAGTGTCGTTCGGCTTGGAAGATGAACAGGAGGCGAGCTTGTAGATGATGACAGCAGAGCATAATTTTACAACAGAACAAACTCTGCACTACTTTACTCATCGACCGGGCAGGTTAGTGCCTAAGTAGCATCATATTACATGCTAAGCATGGAGCCCCAGCTCAGACTGGACTGCATCCGTTTACATGTGCTTTTAAGCACTTGATTAACAAAGGACTAAGGGCGGTCATTTCCAGTGGCCCGCCCAAAGCATCAATTCTCCAATCCAAAATAACATGCGAGATGGGGACCACCCCTTTGGGTTGGGCTTAGCCTCGAACCCAGAGTCTGTTAACAATACAAACTAAATAAACAACAAAAACGCCACCACTCTCTTTCAAGTGAGAGTATACACAGGCTCTCTCTTCGGAGCTAATTCACTAGCGCCTGTCTTTCCACATTCTTGGCGAGTACTGCCTGTCCGCCATGACAGGTGTCCGTCGCGGCCCTTCTGGGAAGCTGTGGGTGCCTTCCCGGCGATAGCCCACGACAAAGGGGGGGGGGAGGGAAAGAATGTCGTCTTCGCGGTATCGCATAGCGTCGGCTGTGGTACGGCGCGCTCTGGCCCGCTGACAGCTCCCTTGTCCTGGAATGTAACCGGAAATTGGGGAGGATAAAGCCTGTTTTCCCCGGGGCGGCGGCGGGTCCGGTTTTTCTGGTCGTCACTCAAAGAGCATGGCTGGGTAATTGATGATGCCGCTGTCACGGGTCTCCGTCTACGCCGCGCCGTCGAACGTGGATCCTCGTAGCACACACGGAATGTCACACTACCTTATGTACAGTGATGCAAATTTTTTTTATTCGAGAAGTGTGCCCTGAGGCATAAGTTGAAAAAGGAAAGGGGGGAAGGAATGCACAGGATTGAAAGTTAAAAGAAGGAGTGAAGAACCGTTGCGCTGAGGTAGTCGCAGAGGTTATTAATGAAACGGTTGTCCATTGTCCACTTCGCGTAGTCACTTTCGCAGTTCCAGCGCAAGCCCACCTCCCTGAGGAGGCGTTTTCTGATAGCAGCCGTCGCTGGGCACGTCCACAACAAGTGCCGCACATCACATATGTCCGGTGCAGCGCTACAGTGAGGGCACCTGTCAGGTAGTGGCAGATCTTTGGCACGCCACCGATGACGGACAGATGGTGTCAGAGCCGCCCCTGCCCGAATCCAGCGCACGGATACCTCCTCCTGCCGAGTAAGACTACGGGGGAGAGGGTGCGAACATGGAGGAATTAGAGCGTGTGTTCGCTGGCGCAGAACTTCGGAATCGGAAACGTGGGAGAGGAACGGATCTGGGGGAAGAGGGGAAGGTCGCGGATCGTCTAATGTATGAAGATGAGTCAAAGCATCCGCTTGAATGTTATGTGGATCCTGGGCATGGCCGCGAATCCAGTGTATGCGCACAGGACATGGATACTTTGCGCAGAGCACATGAATAGATTGTGAAATCTGGAACGTTCGTCGAACAGCCTTAAGCTGTTTAAAGGCGGCGCGGGAGTCGGTGTAAATGTGAACTGTATTGAATGTTGGAACGAGCGGAAGGGAAGCAATGGCATTATAAATGGCTTGAAGTTCCAATGCCAGGGGAGTGCACGTATCCGCAGTATACGTCGCGCAAGAGTCGAGATGCGGATGAGATGGACTATACACAGCAGTAACTCCCCTCTCTGCAGAATGAGATGCATCCGTGTATAATATGCACCCTCCAGGCCGATACGCTGCTGATACCGACGGGGAAACAGTGGGGCGATTGTCAGTGAGCTGGCAATAGGACCACGGTGGAATTGTCTTTAAACGATGAAGTTTGAGAGACTGATTTCAAGCTCTATTTGCCACCCGTTGGTCGATGAGTTCACTGAGTGTATTAAGTTGGGCGAACTCCTGTAGCACAGGTATGGGTGTTAAACGAGGCAGATATGATATGACGCGCATAGCCTCACGATTGATAGCTTCAAGGGAGTCCCACTGTCTGCGGGTGAGACGTTGAAATTGTGCCTGATATACTATCCGTGGCTGAAGGATAGAGCGCACAAGCTGGCGGGCCGTATGAGCACGTGCGCCACCAGAGCGCATAGCTACGCGACGAATCAGACCTAGAGTAGCGTGAGCCGATTTACGGGTGGTTGTCAGCCACGGGGTGCCAGTCCCAGATGTATGGAGGAGAAGACCAGGAATACGAACAGTTTCTACCTGAGGAATCGGAGAATTATGTACCGTAAAATTTAAAGGGGGAGCTTTCCGTAAGGCGGCTTTATTTCCAATTCGAATGAAACATGATTTAGTAGGAGAGAGTGTTAGACCCAGAGGTGGGAGGCGAGATGTCAATACATCCAGCGCATGTTGAAGGACCGACTGATGAATAGACGCATCTGGATGACAGCACCACAACGTGATATCATCGGCATATGCAAGCACGTGGATAGAAGGGATGGTGTCTAGGGCTCGAACAAGAGGAATTAAAGCCACATTAAATAATGTGGGGGCGAGAACGGAGCCCTGCGGCACTCCTCTATTGGAAGTGAAATTACCAAAGGGCTTTCCGTGGACACGCACGCTGAAGGTTCGATTTGCTAAAAAGGTGTGAATGGAGAGGAGGAGTTTGAAGGGAGGCAAGAATGGCTGAGTGAAGGATGTTATCATACGCCTTTTTTATGTCTGTAGCGATTACGGTTCGTACAAGGTGACTCTGCGGAGAGTGGTCAAGCACGTCAGCCGCCAAAGTAGCAAGGCCGTCCTGTGTTCCAATTTGTGGGCGGAAAATAATTTGGGAATCTGGGTAACAATCATGGGATTCCAGCCACCATGATAAGCCTGCGGCTAGAATGTTTTCATAAAGCTTGCAGATGGCAGGGGTAAGAAAAATTGGACGAAGGGCCGAGAGAGATACTGGAGGCTGACCTGACTTGGGTATTGGAACCACAATAGAATGCTTCCAGTCTCCCGGCATGACGCCAGAAAGCCACACTTCGTTAAAAGTATCAAGTAGGGTTTCCAAAGCCCTCCCTTCCAAGTTACGGAATAAGGAGTTAGGTATGCCGTCGTGCCCGGGAGTAGTAGTAGTTTTTAAACGGTCAAAGGAGGCCAGCAGCTCTGCCATGGTGAAGTCAGAAGTAATCCCATCGGGGGGCTCTGTTACCGATAAGTCAGGTGGAGATGTAGAGGTGCAGTCATGGTTTGGAAAAAATGACGGGCCGCTTGTTGTGCAAATGTGTCCTCATCCACATTTAGCGCGAGGCGAATGCTCTCTGTGTAATCTGCAACCTGAGAAGGGCGCTCCATGGCGTGAAACACTCTCCAAAGATGTCGATTGCCCTGCGTAGAGGACAGGCGGGCACACCATGCAGCCCAGCGTTGCCTGCCTAGCCGCTTTGCATAGCGCCGCGCCCGTGCGGTAGCGCGGTGAAGAGTAGGAAGAGCCGAAGGGTCATTGGGGTGACGAGTAGCATAAAGATCCGCCTGGCGACAAAGAGCCCACAGATTCAAGAGATGTATGTCCGGGTTTGGGTCGTCTTCATTTACAGTAGTGGTAATAGTGTGAGTAGCGAGAACAGCAGATAGAGTAGACAATGCTGAAGAGGGGTTGAATGTAGATAAATGATTGTCTTCGTGTACAGAGTCCCATGATGTTATTCGTACAGTGCTGCGTATTTTCCGTAGACGCGTAGGCGTGAGGGAGATAAATATAGGGCTGTGATCGCTACCACAAGTATCAGAATCAACAGCCCAACGAGGGTTACCGGGGCCTAATCACCAAGTCAAATCAGGTGAATACGGGCCACCTCGTGGGCGGGTAGAAGTATTCGGGTGGTTTAAAAGTTGAAAGGGATGATCCGAAAAGCTCTCTTGGATGTGTGAACCCCTTAGGGAATCCTATGGGTAACCCCATGCAGTGTATGCGCCGTTGAAGTCACCACCAACTAGAATAGGGATACCCGGGTTGGTAGAACGTAGAAAACGAACCCATCCCAGATTGGGAGATGCGGAGCCAGGACGACTATAAAAAGAAACTAGAATAAGGGGTGTGCGTGCAGGTTTTACAAGAAGGGCGACAACCCCTTGACGTGTGTTGCACCACCGTGAAAAGTCGAGCGGTGTGTGGGGAACTGAACTGTGAATATAAATTGCAGATTTACCTGGGCTGAGGGAGGAGGCGGTGCAACGGCGATCAGGGATAGATGGTGAATGGTATGCGCAGAAACCTGAAAGGCGTGGGAGTGCATTATGCTCTTGCAGTAGGAACGCCCATTCCCTCAGCTTTCCGTCGCGAAGGCGGATGTTCACTTCAGAGGCCTTATTAGCGAATCCTCGACAGTTCCACTGCACCACCACCGATGATGATGCACTATCCATGACGAGGCCGAAGAGCTTCCACGATGAGGGATGTCACCTGCTTCGTCAGCGCTAATATCTTATCCACTGTCGGGGTAGTTACGGCTAACAGGTGGTCGGCACCTGATTGTGAGCCAGTGCTTACTCTAGGTGATTCCTCTGATGATTGCTCCCGAGTTATGAGAATTCTTCGAGAGGATTGAGAACGAAGCTGTTCCCGGCGCTGGGTGAGTTCGTCTAGTCGGCGGCGAGCCTCCGCGATTGCATTGTCTAAAGCTGTGTCTTCATCTGTGGTGTCCACATGTGATGGATGCACTGGACGTTTTGCGTACCATTTGATCCGGGAAGGTGAACCGCTTGTGCATATGTACGCTGGCGAGGAGACGTATGGTGAGCCGCAGGCACAGATAAAGGGAGTTCAGGGAAGTCGTTGTCGTCACATGCGAGACCTGCAAAGCGATTACTTGTAGGAACATCAATTTTTGCAGGCGACTTGTGAAACTTCTTCGCTTGCTTCTTCTTTGGACAAGCGGGGCAGCGAATGTCATGGTCCAGCGATTTGCACAGGGCACAATGAGCTGTGGGTTCATTCAGGCCGGCCACAGCTGCTGGATTAGGGCAGGTATTTTGCATATGTCCTTCTTTGTGGCAGTGATTGCAAAAAATACGACGAGGTCGGAACTGCTGTGGTTTGACGATCGCACCGTAGTAGGTAAGGTACTTCGGGAGAGTCAACGGGCCTTGCAGGATGAGCAGGTATGAGCCCCGGCGACCCATAGGCCGTACTTGCAGTACAACATGAGTTGAGCAGCGAATATTTGCGCGCACCTCCTCGGGAGGGCTCGTGCTGTCGACATGATAAACCATGCAGCGGAGTGTGTCAGTACCAGATGCAAAACATATTTTCACCGGGACATGCTTGCTGTCATCCAGGGGGATCCGCTTAACTGCGCAAAGTTTCTGGGCGTCCATCAAGGATGACAAGTTTACCTTGATGGTGTTCGATGGGCGATGGACGACAAACCCGCCGTAGTTCGAAGAGCCAAGGGCATGGTCAATTGTGGCTTGAACATTCCGGGCAGGGATGGCAGTCATATCAAAGCGCAATGTAGGCTTGCTGGTAACGCGGAACGAGTTCGCAGCAGGCGGAAGAGAGCCTTGACTCACGGGAGGCATCTGTGGAGGAGGCTCAGACGCTGGTGACGGCCCGTGGTGCGAATACTGAACTGGCGCGACGGGCACAGTTTCTTGAGGGAGTGCCACGGGCACGGAGGCGGTAGAGCAGTCCATGTCACAGGCCAAAGTCGTAGCATCGGAAGACGGCGCAGGCTGGAGGCCCAGAGGCGCTGACGATTGCGTGGACGTGGAGGCTGCGTCAGGTGGTAACACAGCGGGCATCCGCGTAGCTGTCGTCGACAACGCAGAATCCATGCAGACGCGTAGCGCGGCCTCGCTCGGCAGCGCCGAGCTAAGCCTAGCTTGCTTGCCCCTGAGGGTTCCGGTTGGGTTTTCTCACTTAAGAATGCGCCCGCCGTGCCGGCAATTTCTCCGCAGGGGCGTCGTCAGCATTCGGTCTCACGGAGGGCACTGTCCGACCCACGCCACACGCGAGAAGACAGCGAAAAGCGAAAGCACAGACATAGAAGCAGACACGTAGCCACCCACTAGGTCTTCGTCTTCTTCTTCGCCAATTCTTCGCCAAGAGTCACATTGATGCAAATAAAGTTGTATTCTATATGGACAACGACACAAGCAGAGGCCGGTCATAATAGATGGCAATAAACGAAATTAATTGCGATTTCAAAATTAGAATCTGTATAATGTACAACAAATGTCTAAAAACGCCCAGGTAGAGAAAAAGATTAGGAATACAACCGCTCTCTAGATTGGTACTTTGATCAGTACAAAGTAATTCGGTAGCTGGGAAATGCGCGCCTTGCGCTTGTTCGGCTTCAAAAACACTTTTTCTGCCGTACAAAGCCAAACATCCTTCACCCTACTCGAAAAGAAAACTTTGTTTTCTTAGAATGTCAGCGGTTAATGTCAACAGCATTGAAAATGCGGTTAAACGTTCCTAAAATGGGAACGACGCCGGTGCGCGATCGACTTCAGTGTTAGAAAAAAATATTTCTGAATCTACCGCAGAGCGGCTAAGCGGCTTCAGCAGACAAATTTCGAAACATCATAACCTGCATTGCGTTTCATGTTTACAGTTTCTAAATTCAGGCACGGTCCTCATTTTCAAATGAAGTAAAGATTAGAAATCATTTTTTCCCAAAATCTGATAGGTGCCCAATTACATCTTGTCCTACTGTACCAGTCAGTCGTTTCTAACATATTCCCTTGCGCCGATATAGCAGAAACCCGTCGCCTGAGCACCATGGTGATGATCATGAATCTGGAATCTGTGATTAAAGAACGCCATGGCAAAAGATTTTTTTTTTACTCAAAGTGAGGTCAAAGACACATTTCTCAAACATATCACCCTAAAGAATCCGAGCGCCAGGCTGGGTATAATTTGTTCCTATCATATATCCGTGACCATTGTATCACTGTTACAGGCCATCTCAAAGGCAGAAAGCTAAGCACACTAGGTCCTACATTGTTTTTAGCCTCCCATTAAATAAGGCAACTCGTGCTTGGCGATTTTAACTTTAGCTTGAGCTTTTGACTTTGAGCATGGCAATCGTGGAAGCTTTTCTGATGTTCTCCTCCGAATCAATATGTATCTCGATGTAGCGACGGGGAGAAGAATTTTACTCCTCGCATATTCTTCACGACTGTAGATATCAAGAAAGTCAAGTCACTCAAAGCAAGAAACGCATAGAGTAGTTGATTTTTTTAGAATTCCTGGTGATAAATATTACAAATGATCTAGTGGAATATCATTCTTCACATGAAAGGAGGTTGGTTTTTATTTATAAACAAAGAGCATTACGCGCTGCTAGGCGATTTAGACCACCGACACCCGCCTGTCTACGGTGCAGTACCAACTGAGCAAAGGAAGTAGCTGTCGAGCAATCTACTTTCAAGTGTAAGTTGAGTGTAGTCTAGCACAGACTGTGATCAGCCGAGCCACCCTCCTCTAACATCCCGTAATACTGCATTTGCCAAACGGAGCGTTCTGGTTGTAGGTTCGGCTACAAAGAGAATAAACGCTCTCGAAAGCAGAACGTAGGCCGGCCGCCGAAGTGCTTTATTTGGAAGAGCATCGCACGCGATATACACAGGTAATGAGTTCGAATCTACGTAATGGCATGTTGATGCATCTTCTTCTCTCCTAGAATTAATTATCATTCAGAGATAAAGAGTGACACTACTCACTCTCCGTTATTCAGGGCTTGGTATCAATAATTATATTTGTCGAGGTATTATAAGACTTGTGATTATCGAGTTCCTTCATTTGTAAATAAAACTACTGTAAAGACAACAGTAAATTTGTCTATGCATGAACGCGGTGTGGTGGGAACAATAGAAGTGAAATTTTAGAGTAGCTCTTGCAACGTTGGCATGTATTCCTGCCATATAGACATATAGGCCATGTAGCTTTTCTCGCTGGTAGGTCTCTGCTCCTTCAATGCAGCGCAAGCGTTCTGTTAAAAGCCCAATACATGCTCAAAAAGTTTTATTCGTTTGATGTGGAGCGGCCCGCCAGAGCGCGCTGTGCAAGCTCGATCACCTCTGTACGCGAAAAGATTATGAATGCGGAACAAGTCACGTGCTACTGACTAGAAAACTCTGTAATGCAGTCAGTCTGAACAATGCCAGCAGCGAGACCGGAATCCATTTATAATATGCGCCACCACCGCGGTTTCAAAGCCCAGAAACTCGTGGCATGAGTATCCAGTGAATGAAGCTGACATGCCTTGACATTTCAGTGCGGATGTAACTGGTTGCGGGCGTAGATGAAGAAATTCAAGGGAATGAACAGGAAAACTAAAAAAGAATGAGAGGCACTAGAGGTAGAAACGTTTCAACGATTTTATTGACAAGCTGGTAAAACACGGGCAATTCTGATAAATAAAATACGCGCTTCCCAACGAGCCATAAATATTTTACCGCCTTAAATGAAATAACCTCAGCGCTGAGAAGTTCTTTCTTTCCAGGTTACACTATAAGGTAATTTTACAGTCCCACAACGGCCTCTTTTTCGTCGCGTGGAATTGCTTTAAGAAGTAATTCTTTAAGACAGTATAGGAGTGACAGCACCTTACTAACCACAGATCAAAAGAAATGGCGCACATCATATACTTCAAACTTGAGTTCAAAAATGAGTACTTTTCGGTTGTATTTGTTTGCTGACATAATTCTCTTTTCGAAGTTGTTAGTATTGCCTCCTCGATGCTCTCTATTATATTTACTGAAGGTCTGATATCTCGCTTTGCTCCATTGCTGAACGCTTTAGTGAAGTTTGATGAATTTTTTTTGTCCTACTGTGTGCACAGATGCTGTTCACGCTTTGATTTTTTTAATATTGCTAACTTGATGTTTTTATATGTTTATGATTATTTGTTTCTGACATTTTGCTTTTTCTGCAACGCTCAAGCCTGCTGATCTATCTCCTGCGAGCCAGCCCAGCGAAAATTCCTTTTTGGGAATGCTGCAGCAGTAAATAATAATTCAAAGTCCCGTTTTAGGTAGATGGTAACTAGTTCGTAACACGTTCTACTTGCAATAACAGCTTCCAAAGCAGGAATATCACGTAGAAATCTTATGTGTGCAATTCATGCTATACCACGCTAGCCTAGATTCTTCATAAATTCTAACACAAAAATACTAAGCTTAAATTAGCAATGCTTTAATACAAATCCTTAAGACGTTTCTGCATGTTTATTTAGGTTTGTACGTGCACTCAAATATTGCAACAGCAAAAACAAATGGTCTTGATTTTTTAAATACTCAAGCGATAATTCTGCTGACATTTACTGGGTGGCACTGGTATGATTTCAACCATGTCGCATCTTCGCAGAAAAAACCATGAGGCAGCCTCTTCACAGAAGGTGAAACAAAGATAAAATACTTTTTTCATCACCTTGCAAAACCGGCCGTTTGAAAACAATGTCAGAAAAAGAGAATGACTTCAAAGCTATAGATTCGATTTGAAACTTGAAAGCAGGAGGTAAAAACAAGGACCGGCACTTCGCATCGTAAAATCTACCGTGCTGCACAATATACTCGTCCGATCAATGATTGTGTCAGCCTCAGAAACAGGCAGTTGGATAGAGAAGGAATTTTGTTTTCAGCAACATGCTGTTCTCTGGTGATTTAATGCTTATGAGAAAATTTTTGCTCAGTGCCGTCCTGCTCCGGGCCGATATGAAGTAGGACAAAGCAAGGCCAGAAAAGCATCACATAAACGGATGGCGCCAGATTCCAGGGCTCAGTATCTCACCATCATCAACAGATGCATAGGCACGTGTTTCAAGCACTGCGCTCCGAGCATACGACGCAGCCTTATGTAGACACCTTACCAGCTCCCTGCAAACCTTTAAATGGTTTTCTAAAGGCAACCACCTCCATATACCCAAACGGCTAAACTGGCGACAGTTTTAGGCAAGGAAATGAGGCCATGGCCAGTGTAAACCTCTCCCTTTCTTTGAGAGACGAATTATTCTGAAGGCCAGCACTACGCAGCTGAGCATCAGCGTACACACAGCACATCGTCATTGATTGACAGCACGAAAATACGAGACGAGTATGTAGCCGCAAAAAAGGTACATACACATCACGTGTCAAATCAAACTTGGAGAGAGTAGGATCCCCTGAAACAAAGAAGTATGCAAACTCTGCTGCATTCTAACGTTAATGCCCCGCAAGACGTGGTGACTCGCACGAAACCTCTCGAACCATACCCAGGAGTCTTAACGCCCACAAATATGACCCATGTGACAGACCTATATTAAGTACGCCTTTCACAACGTATTTATTACGTTTGCAAGCAGCGGCAAGGAAAACTAAGTCCGTATGGTCTATAAGAAAAGAGGGTAGAGTTCTGATTCCTATTCAGCTGGGCTATACTTTAGAGTGGCTCCGCCACTGCGAAGCAGGCAGACAGGTAGTTAAATTCATCACCTCAATAGAGGCGCTGCAGGACTGCGGAAAAGCCGCGGATGAAGCCTCAGCAGGGGACGAGGAATGCGTCGAGGTGCTGACCCATGGCCCGGAGCTCACTGTATTGGAGACGGCAGGACAGCCTTCACTGCCCCTGCATAGGGTGTCGATGGCCCTGCCAGTGGCACCTTCAAAGTGGCCTGGCCACGTGCGCATTGGTATGTGGTGCACCGTCCCTGCGCACCCTGCGAACCACGTGGTCTAAAGAGGCGCTAGCAGTAAATGAGAATGTGCATTGTATGAGTGAAAATCGCCTTTGTGCTTCTTTGAATGAGATATTTTTCTTTTTATAGCTATGATTTTCTTCTCTTTTTTTCCAGAATGCACATGCTCTAGAATAAGCCAAGTGGTCCGCATCGAAGGTGCCACAATATGGCGTACTATCAGAGTTTAATGAATCATGATCGTTTGATGCAGCTTTAGCTCAGGTTTCGTGGCCACGGCAAAGAAAATTGCGGAGACCCTACTTCTGAGATATAAAAAACCACCGAGTTTTGTCGATGACTCAATTAAAAGAAATATATTTTTCAGGTTGGTACTAGATAATAAAAGGATTCAATATAAGCACTTGCTGCGTCGAAACATCTCTGTCACAAAGTTCATGCCTGCCCTGCCCAGCTTTGACCTTTGTTTCCCAGAAACATGCATCCCCATTATTCTGGACCATGCGCCACGAAAAACCGGTCGCGCCATCTCGCGACAGCCGGCGGCGCGGCGGCGCGTAACTCAATGGCGACGAAAAATAAAAATTGATATTTCGTCGCTCATAACAGTTAGAAATTAGCTCTCTCGCCTAGACGTTAAATGCATCTTAAAGTTTCATTTAGTCGAGTTTCATCGATGTAGCTTACATATTGCGTTTGCCATGAGCAATGATCTATGACAGCATGGAGCCTATGGCGAGGTCCTGCAAAATACCCCACTTGACTTCAATTTATCGCTCACTACAGCCCTATTTTAAAATATATCGACAAGCTCTAGCAGGTTCACGTAGGGTAATGTCCTACCTTTCAGGAAGTATAAGGTATTTTACATTTCAATGGCGTAAAAGTCTTCCTGCGCTATTTCACTATTGATCATGCATCATCAGCTTTTTCATGAAACGTGTGGCGCCCTCTCTCGGTGCGTTGGAAAGGCACACGTGCCTGCTCGCGGCCGGGCTCGAGTAGCGGAGGCGGCTCGATTCCGGCCGTGCCCTGCTACAGTGTCCCTGCTTTGGTAGGTTGCTTTGGGAGGTTGAGCCTGCCGTACGAATGCGCAGTTTTATCAAAAGTGCCCCCATCGGAGGGAGGCTATGGCCATGGGCTGCTACATAAAATGCTACAAGAAAGCGTGTGCCTTCTATGAGGTACATAGAGGAAATTATAAGAAGACTCTTTTGTTTGACAGGTACATTTTTCATTAAGCGCGTACAGTGACCACACCGGCATAGGTGATAGTGGAATTGCGTAAGCAATAACAGTGCAAAGCAATGAAGCTTCTAGGTACTTTCGTTCAAGCAGTGAAATTTGTAATTCCTGGACGCTCACACTTAGAGCTCACTCACCGATACTTGTATATGGTTCTTGCACTGTGCATTCAAAATTGTAAAATCGTGTCTTAATGTCTACATTTCAACACTCATGTTATTAGCCTCAATAGCAGAAAGCTCTTCCAATATTTTGTCCATGTGGTGCAAGTGCAGCAAGGATGCGTTGAAGTGAATGTTGCATGTGTTGCACATAAGAGGCGGCAAACCTGATGCTGCGTTTTATGCCAGTAGGTTATTTGTCCAATGTAACAATTAGTAGTGTGGTAGTTCACATTTTTGTCTAGGTTGGTAAAGTGCTTCTCACGATTCGATCGTTCGCCGTCGAGAAGGGGTTTACCATTGCTGTAATCGATGCTAGTTTCGGCAATTCTGTCAAAGATGTACGTGAAGGATGAACCGCTAACGAAGACTTCATAGAGTGGCATGCTGGGAACTATTCTGAAGAGTGTGCCATCAGTTCGGCAAGCCAGTAACTACACCGTTACCCAGCGCAGCAATCAAGAGTCAAACTCTAGTTAAATGTTCTTGATTATAACTGAAATCTGCTAAGAAATGAACAGAAGTTATTGTCGGATAACACGATGTTTAAAAGATTACTGGTTTTCTCCAGTACGGGGACTCGGCGCTCCACCCAACCCGTTTGTGCACTGCGCCGCTAGCGCGATTCATTAGCGACAGGACGCTACATGCTCGCGGCCCTGAATATGCAGTGAATTTACCGTGTTGCGAATATGTGCAACAATACCCATAAGCACTTTCGCACGAGTGGCGCGAACATATTTTTTTTTTTGCATAAGTTCCAACCTACCCTCGTTTTTTTTTTCTGCCGCTCTCCTATCTACTTTTCGCTATCCTCTCTCTTTGCTTTTAATTCCACCGGTTGCAGTTCCAGTGCTTGAGGGATTAGATAGCACTCGCTGGGCCGGCAACATTTTTAGCTTCCTTTTTGTATTCTCGTCAGTTGTTGCCTCTGAAGCTGTTGGCAAGCTACTACTTCTTGGATGTGTGACTCCCGGGGAGTTAGCGCGGCTTTTTAAGCGCACAAACCGCGGGAGTCAGAAGAGGGAGCCGTTTCCACGGAACAATCCAGCGACATTTAAATGTGCCATGCATCTCAATGTTCCTGGTGCTGGTTCCCTTCCCCTGTCGAGCGGACGGAGAGAATTTCAAGCCGCGGAGAGAAGGGGTTGGGGGGCGATGAAAGAACAACTTAAACCGCGAAGAAAAGTTCGGGGAACCTGAAATAGCTTCAAGCCATGAAGAAAAGAGCCACCGAAAGCCCGGCGATCCTTCCATTGTTATAAACCGGACCCCCCTTCCAACGCGTACACGAGCGCCCGCGCGCTGATGCCGACATCCAGCACGGACGCCTCACCTAGGCTTGCTGGCGTCTCCTGCAGTGCGCATGCGCAGACCGGTTTCGGCTTACGCTAAGAGCGCGGACGCTGAGCGCGTACGCCCAGAAAGGGCTATTCGAGTTGGCGCCTCTAGGCCTTTTTTGGGGTGGGATGACTGGCTTTGAAGTGGCACAGGAGGCCTCCGATAATGATGTCCGGCTTGTGTGTAGTTTGCATCCCTTCCTTTCTGAGAACACTGGCCAAGGTTGCGCAGACACCCTTTACGTACTAACTGCATACGCGTTTTTGCCACCAGCGTGTCCTTAGCATAAGCATATCGAGTTGTTTTCGTTGCATCCTTTTCAGTTTTAGAAGATACATCGAGTGAAGAATCTTGGGTATCCATTGCCTAGAAATTTTTCTTTTGCTGATGATGAGTTTTAATGGCGCACTGGCAACCTCGCACCAAGCGCAATGGGTTGAAGTGTTTTCTTCAACACAATGTTAGGTGGAAGACCATTTTCCGAGCACTTCAACTCAAAGAAACCAAGCGCCAGGCTTCGAGAAAACTTCTACCCATTGGAAATCATTGGGTACACGGCGACACTGCGGAACGAATCACACACCGCCCTCGAGCCGAATGCTCAAAGCGATGTGTCATTGCTGTTGTCGCTGATTTTAAAACAAATATGCAAGAATTGGGAATCGTCTTAACCAAAACTTGCTTGAATTCCACCCTACCCTTAGGGCACAATTTTCAGCACTGTTCCTCCCAAAAAGGCTATGGGAACAAGACGCACAACACGCAGCATCAAACGGATGAAGAACGTGGAGAGGCGGTAATGGAAAGGGCCAAGGATGATTTGAGCAGGTGCATAGGTACGGAGAAATTCTTTTTCAAGAGCTACACGGGCAGCCGGTAGCAGGGTGGTATGAGGGAGGAAGAAAAGGACAGTGGGGAGGGGTCTCCTGCGGTGCCTTTGCCTGCCTTTCTTGTTTTTTCTGCTTTTACTTTTCCTCAAATCGTGGAGCGCAGTCCATGGTTGCTTTTTGGATGCGCTATGTTTCTGTTCCCTATGGTGCGAAGCACGAGCTGCACGACATAGTCGGCGCCTCTGCGAAAACGGCCCGGAAAGGTCATGGACGCACTCTTGCCTCCAGGCTGTCACAAAAAAAAAACTTACAACCGCTAATGTGTCAGTCCTGGCAAAGGGTTTCTCCACACGCAGACAAAAATATCCCAAAAAAGACATCAGAATTTCTGCAGAAGATTCTTTACTGCCTTCCGCCAAACTAAGAAATTCCACCAGCCTTGTTAAAAGCACAGCGCATGGCACAGGTAGACAGTGCCACCAAAATCATTTTCGAACGAGTTAGCGTGGTTACGCCAGTTGCAACTAGGAGTGCTAGCACTTCGGTTTTCAGTGCTGTTTCAGTGTTCGGTTCCGTTGCGCATAGATGCGGCTGATGAAGACGACGATATCCAAAATACAGAGCATGAGACTGGAATTTTATGACGCAGAATGTTCGGCTGTGGCGGTGTGGCAGTCGACGGCGGCAAAAAAGCGCTCCGCTGCCGCCGACGCCGGCGAATCGCTCGGAAAAACGCTCCATGCGGGCCACGCCTAACGCTGTAACCAGCAAAACGTATGCGTTCTCGCCGCCTCGGGTTCGAAACTCACTCGCGGCCGTAAAACATTTTCGATTATTTTATTTCAGGTCAAGTAAATTTCAGACATACAAAGAGGCCACGTCGAAATCCAAAATTGAAGCCTCAGTGCTGCAATGAAAAACGCAACATGTAACCAGTAACGTTTTTTGGTTCTTACGTTTTCCGCTTCGGTTCTATTTTATGCATTATTTGGGCTTGGTATTTTTTATTGCGCGTTTCTCTTAGTTTTATGGCACGGCTGTGCCTTGAAGCTTCTACTTTATCACCGCGCTTTTCTTTGGCGCGCCGGGCATCTTCCCGGGCGTTTGCTAGGAGCATGCTTTGTTTGAGTCGTTTATTATTCGTAACTATTTCTTTTTGTCTTCTTAATGCTGCATATTCACAGGCTAAGTGTACTTAGCTGTGACGGTTACAGGTCTTCTCATGTGCGCATAACTTTAACCGAAAGTTTGTCTTTATGTTGATTTGTATCTGCTGAGCTGTTGAGTTTCTGTTAATCGTCCATGACTCCCATGATTTTTATGGAAAAGCCTAATGTCTATACGGCACTCTTGTAATAAAAGGAAGTTGGTGCTGCATGTGTGTGGTGTAGTCTTCGCTGCAGCATGTCTCTCCACGATGGCGATGCTGTAGGACTGGAAGATATATTTCCAGCATGTGTAGAATTATTTGGTGATCCTAAACATCTTCACAAAAACAGCGCGTACGAAAGTGCGGATGGCAAGGGCACGCTGCATGCTATGATCCCGTCAATATAGTTGTTTGAAAATACACAGACATACTATCGGGTTAGCAAAAGACAAAAACCAACGCAAATTTGGCTGCGGCACAATGAAAGACATTTAAAACTAAAAAAAAACCTCTCATTTACGGCAAACGTTATCACGACTGCGGCTTTCAAAACCACTGAAGGATTTCTGTGCTAGGACAGGCTTAGTTAGGCTTTTTTCTGGGCGCTGTACAAAGTGACACTGAAAGGCACGCACTAACGGTGCTACTGTTCCCTAGTCAAAGGTGATTCGGCCAAGACCGGGAAATCAGCTTCGAAGGCGCAGCAAAGGTGTCTGCATTGGTGGAAGGGGTGGGTGGACAATTTTCAATTCTCAGAAAATAAGAATGGTTTAGCCGGGGCGAACACATGTGCATGTGCATGGAAGAAACACACGCCAGAAGTGGAAACGTTTTGCATTCCATACGTGAAAGGCGTGAGCGGGACGTTGGAACGCATTCTCGGTAAAGAAGGGTGCTAACAACGCACAGTCTATTGAGTGGCTTTACGACTACCACCATCGGACGCCTTCTCCCCCCCCCCCCCCCCAAACGGCCGTCACCCAAAAGAAAGGGCCCAAGAGGTTGTGTACCAAATGTCCTGCTCGGTCTTCCCGGAATCGTACATAGGGGAAACGAAGAACTTCGCCGAAATAATGAAGCAACACAAAGCGGACGTCCGACAAATGAACCGTGACCCCAGCGCTGCGGCCGAACACTGCGAGGCATGCGACCACCGAATGAACGTTGACGGCACTAATGTACTGGAAACCGAAGCTAACCCGCACAGGAGGCTTCTACTTGAGTCGTGACACATCCAACAGACAGGGAAGAATGTTAATCGCTCCCTGGGGACACTTCCCGCTTCTTACATCCATGGTTTGCAGCCACTGACCCGGATGTCTTCAACACGAGGGCTTAAAAAGCCGAGGTTCGGACCATCCGAGGGTTTGTCGACAGCCCGGCGCCGAGATGCGGCGATTTCCCTGTTAATGCCCGTCAGCAGGAAGCGTGCATGGCGAGGCAAGCGGGCGTAGACCGGCGAAGGCAAAGACCGAGCCAGAGGAAAGGAGTCAGGACGTTTTCCCGAAACCGCCCGCCCCCTCGCGAGTCTAAGGAAACCACCGCAGTGATAGCGTAGCATAGCGCATGGTCAGCGCGGACGCGGCAAGCAGACGCCGCGTCTAAGCCGCGACGGCGTCTAAGTCAGAGGATGGGGCATACCAACGGGTCCCGAGAAGCGGGCCTGCTTAACGAAACGCTGAAGCGTGTTCAGAGGCAGCAACGACAGGCTGGCGCCTCTTTCCAGATTTTGCGGGGACGCCTGTCAACAGTCGTCCCGAAGACGAGTAGTCTACTACTCGCAGCGGTAGCGATCGGTTGAATATCGGTAATTGGCGTAAAGCTGGGAGCCGCATGGGAATGTTTTGATGTATTTTCATATGTTTCTCTTTTTACTTTTTAAGGGAGAGAGTTTGAGGGAAGAATGGGGCGTGGCACGTAAACCTGTTGGCCCAAGAATTCCAAGGGTTCATTCCCGGAATTACATTTTCTTATAGCAATTTAGATGTGCTGTGTATTTCAGGGAGAGGGTTCGAACCTTGCCGAAATTGGAGGGCGTGCCATGAAGTTTGTAAACCAATGATGGGTTAGTTTGCTGTTGATTGGGCGATGCAAGAGGTGGGCCGGGTTTCTAGGTCTTTAAAACCAGGGTCCGAAGCCATGGGAGATCGTTCTGAGCTAGATTTAGATCCCTTGCATCTTCGGCGGTGCCAATGAAGGAAGATTTTCCCTTAGCCAGTTCCATGTAACCGCCATCGCCCCCCCCCCCGCCCCCCCATACACCTTGCCCTCGTCTCCCACATCCTTTAGGCTCCTCAGGACCTGGCTGTCTCGCTACTGTCTGTCGTCAGCTGCATCTCGTTAGCCAGTTCCCTGCGTCCATTGACTTTCTTCTGCTGAAGTTTTGATCTACCACCTGGTCGAGAGAGTCATTGCCAAAACGGTAAGTAACAACCTTCCCAAGCCATTTCTTTAAGCACCTCGGTCCATGTTACGTTTTGTGTTTGTTTGCATGTCCTGATTACACAATTCAGGGCGGTCTGTAGAGCTTGTTGGTAACTTTTTTTTAATTCCTACAGCATGACAAGCGTAGAGCTTACATGCGTGTGCAATCACTGTGGATTTGGTTTGTGTGGAAGGATTGTCACAGAAATTCAGTGTGGGGTCATCGTTTCGATTAAAGAAGATAAGAGGCTTAGGCAGAATTCGACACAACCACTAGGTTGCGAACCAAACGCGCTCGAGGCCACAAACACGCTTTGGTGTTTTGGGGAAAGGAAATGGCGCAGTATCTCTCTCGCATATCGGCGGACACCTGAACCGCGCCGTAAAAGAAGGGATAAAGGGGGGAGTGAAAGAAGAAAGGAAGAAAGGTGCCGTAGTGGAGGGCTCCGGAATAATTTCGACCACCTGGGGATCTTTAACGTGCGCTGACATCGCTCAGCACAGGGGCGCCTTAGCGTTTTTCCTGCATAAAAACGCAGCCGCCGCGGTCGGGTTCGAACCCGGGAACTCCGGCTCAGTAGTCGAGCGCCCTAACCACTGAGCCACCGCGGCGGGTAATGATCTGGGAACAAGAACAAAGGACGCGTCTTCGTTTGGAGCTATCCACGAGGGCCACGATTAAACATTAATTCTTTCGCATTCCATGATTTCACAAGCAGTCTTCAGTGTCCTCAAAATTTCTTCGTTTTTTTTTCTGACATATAACTGCGAATTTGTAAAGATAATACTTGTACATAGTTCCTGACCACTCTCCCTCCTATAGTTTATGGCTATAGTTATTTCTCTAATCTGCCTGATATCCCTTTATTTGCGCTGCCCCAGCTCAGGTGCTCGCAGCAGGAAAAATCTTTCCCTTCTTTTCTTTTTATTATTTGGATAAAATCACCGCTACTACTACTACATAGAATTGCCACCCATCACAGTTAGCATTCAACATTGCACATGCGACACGTGACACGCCGCCGCGGTGGCTGAGTGGTTATGGCGCTCGGCTGCTGGCCCGAAAGATGCGGGTTCGATCCCGGCCTCGGCGGTCGAATTTCGATGCAGGTGAAATTCGAGAGCCCCGTGTACTATGTGTTGTCGATGCATGTTAAAGAACCCCAGGTGGTCGAAATTTCCCAAGCCCTTCACTACGGCGTCTCTCATAGCCTCAGTCGGTTTGGGGCGTTAAACCCTCATAAAACAACGACCATAAAAAATGTACACAACGACCGGTCGTTCATGTTTATAGCATGCAAACAGCTTAAGGCCCTTGCTTACATGGTGCTAATTGCGGTTTACGTAGTGCTCTCATATTTTATTAGGTAAAATTACAACATTTGGCCAGAAAAAAGCAGTACAGGGAGACGTCGGAGCAAATGTATAATTATTCCAAAGGATATGCAAGGCACTGCAGATAATTTAGCGAAGCTTAAAGAGATAACATGCAAAGGTCCGAATAATGCAGAAATACAGCAGGCGCCTTCTGCTGGACATAATATTTCTGAAGTACGTAATTAACAGGTAGCGCTATCTCTCTTGTTATTCATAACTTTAGCTCAACATTTTCAACATAAATGTAGACCAAGTGAGGACTTTATTTACTAATGTACGCATGCCAGTGTTACCGGATACGTTGTCATTCACAAGTAGACATGATGCAAAGCATGCAAGGCGAGCGAATTAAAGAGGAATCGCTCGTGGGCGATGTAAAACGGTACAGCATACCTACTGACAGAGGAGTGAAGCGGCAAGATATGACACATAAAAAAAAACCTGCAGCTGGTTCGCTTTCTCATCTCGAGGAATAAAAATAAGCGCACAACAATATGTTTGGATAGAACAGATGACAACCTAAACCTTGCAAGTGCAGAATATTTGCAGCGCGCTCATTTGTTTCTTCAAGCTTTCCTTAGCATTAGCTGAGCGACTCTGAATACCAGGTGTTACCTGGAAGACGTTTCAAAAATATGCGTTTTGGCTTTAAAATATGGCTTTTACGGCACAGTATTACCAGTGTGAATTTTTTCCGGTGAATCGTTTTAACTATTCAGCTGGTTAACTAGATTTTAATAATTAACTTTTAACAATTGCAGTTAGGCGCTTAGTCGTAATTTTAGATTTGTAGCCGGTAGTTAGTAATAGCCATATAAGTTTTTAGAATTTCCAAAACATGGTTACCTTTGGCCATATGGATCGACAAAATTTGGCTGTTTCGACTAGTTACGCGCACTGGAAAGGTTTCTTTGCTTGCATGCTTTCGAAAGCGCACGTATTTTGGCGCTAACTGGTTCTTGAAAATTGGCTTTTGAGGAGAGGAAATGACACAGTAAAGTTCCCGCCTATCTCGGCGGGCACCCGAATTGCACCGTAAGGGAAGAGATGAAGGAGGGAGTTAAAGAGGAAAGGAACAAATAGGTGCCGTTGTGGAGGGCTCCAGAATAATTTCGACCAACTAGGGATATTCAAAGTGCAGTGATATTGCACAGCACATGGGTGCCTTTTGCGTTTCGCCTCCATAGAAGCGCAGCCGCTGCGGTTGAGTGCCAACCAGGGTACTCCGGCTCAGCAGATGAGCACCTTAAACACTGAGCCATCGCATGATGTAGCCAAATTTTGTCGAGCCACTGCGATGAGGGTAATCGCGTTTTCCAAATTCTAAAAACTGATACGGATATTAGTAACCTACCTCTAACTGCAACTAGGCGCCTAACTAATAGTTAAAAGTTAATATCAGAATTAGTAAACCAGCTTCCTCCCGGTTTACTGCCTGTTAACTACTGGGTAACTACCGGTTAGCTACAGTTTGCGGGCACTGGTATACTATGCCGCAAAATCCATATTTTAAAAGCGAAAGCTTTTCCTGCTTTCGTCGGAGCGATTTCGCCGTCACCTCACGTTTGATCTTGAACGTCCTAGCTGCGCCGCTGCCATAGCAACCCAGCAAGTGACTTCGCCGCGCCGCCAAGCCTAGTCTTCGCCGTCTCTGCGCAGGGGCTCCACAGCCGTGCAGCGGCTGCTGCCTGACCACGTTATCTAGCCGAGTATCAGCTGGATAAAAAATATTAGCTGTTGCTCAACTACTGCTGAACCTTGTTAGAGAGCGAGAGCTGCGATGTATCGTGCAAGCAGACGCGGCTTAGCGTCTGTAGCGTTGAGTGCGTTCCGCACACTGGATGAGCAGTGCGCCCAACCTGCCACCCTGGCAGGTGGCATTTGAATTAATGGCTGATCGCGAGAGGTTGGTCAGGCTTCTGCCTATTGCTGCAGTGCCGCGTGTCTGCCACAACGTTGTCAGCGCTAATGCATGCAGCCAACATCTTTCTCTCACCACCATCACGTACCTCAAAGCGCTATTGAGGCGCCCACTTACACAGGTGGCCAGTTGTATGCGCCCTTCCTTTCCACAAAATCACCAAGAAAGTTGTCAACGCCAAAACCAATGAACACAATGAACGCCGACGACTTTCGCTTTGTTAGCTGAGCTAATCCGGGAAAGCTTAATTTTGATGATGACTTAGTCTTCTCTGTAACACCTGCTATGTGTTACTGCTGTTATCTGTATAAGAGAGCCCAGAAAAATTCAAACCTTTTTTCTTTTGCATTTGTTTATTGATGTTTGAAAAAATGTTGTTAGCTTGCATATAAATAAGCTGCGAGGAATATAAACTTAAGAGGTGTCTTGATCACGTTTTCTTTAGGTTTTTAGGTTTTCATTGACTAAAATGTGTTAGAGAAATTGGTAAAATTGCACAGTAGGAGGCCTCAAAGCGCGGCAGTCAGGGAGACTTCCTATAACAAAATGTCTCCGCAATTAGTATACCGCCAGTTTTCACTCGGACTCACAAAAGGGACGACGAAAGGCGCGAGTGGACTACCTGCGCCGCACACACCGACAGGCACGAAATGCTGTATACGTCGACGCAGCCATGTACCCCAATTCCACGAACGCGGTGGCGGTAGTTTTGGACACCAATTTCAAGGAAATCGCCAGCGCCTCTCTACGCAACTGCTCTCCCACAGTAGCAGAAACGGCCGCAATCGGTCTCGCCATCCAGCACGGCGATACCACGCGAAACGGACTAAAAATTGTTACAGACTCCCAGTCGGCGTGTCGGCTCTTCCTCACTGGCAGACTTCCACACTCCATCGCTCCCATTCTGACTACCCGACATGTTAAAAATTCCACATGCAAGCACCAAATCACTTGGGCTCCTGGGCACGAGGGGCTCGAGGGAAACGAGGCCGCGGACAGTCTAGCTCGAAATACACCAACCGAGCGACTAACCTCCCCGACGTCACCCCTCTTTCCTCTATGTACGGCGAACGCCTCCTCCTTCTCCGAACGCAAAGGCAAGTCTATCACCCACCACACTCGAAGCTAACGGCGGCAGAGTCGAGGGGCTGGCGACAACTACAGACGAACACCTTCCCAAACCTACACAAATACCATATCATGTTTCCCGATAGATACGACGGAATCTGCCCCTGGTGTGGCGGAATTCCAACAAAATACCATGTAATATGGGGCTGCTCGGGTAGCAAGCCTCCCGGACTAGACAAACATCAATGCGAGGAACAGTGGGAGTCTGCCCTGCTCAGCTCCGATTTGGTGACCCAGCGTAGCCTGATATCCCAAGCAAGAGCAACTGCGGTGGACATTGGGGTCCTGAAATAAGGACTCCACCCAAAATCTGTTTTTTCCCGCCTCTTTATCCTACCTTTCTATGAATAAATGTTTTCTACTACTACTACTACTACTACTACTACTACTACTACCGCCAGTTTTTAACACTCGACTTCCAAACTTAGTGATGATGCCAGGGACAAAGCATTTTTCATAAATATATTTTTTCGCGCTAAGCGGGCAGCCTGAGTCCAGTAAGGTAGATAACGCGGTCAAGATTTTGAGCAAACCCTTCAATCCCCAGTAACTTAAGTCCTCTAAGGCACTCATTTCGTCACAAATGAATATGTTAACATTTGCATAAATTACCATTCAAGTACATTGGCTCTTCATTTCGTAGTGACATATCTTTCCTTTGTATTTTCTTTGGTTCACTTGTGCTTCGTTTTGTCGTTCCTCGGCGTGTGTGAGTTTTCTTGCGCTAAATGTTTCACCATGCCATCTTTTTTTTTACAGAGCAAGGGATACCTTATAAAATGGAAAGGATATTCCAAGTGGCATTGCTCCGTTGAACCAAGAAAAAATCTGAACGGCGCCTGTCTCCGGGAATTTAAGCACCCAAGCAAGCCATCGCCACAACGACTGGAAGCTGCTGCTGAGGAATTAATTTACGCTGTGCAAAAGAAACTTTCAATCAGCCGTCGATCCAGCGGGCTTGTCAAGGTGAACATAGACCTGGACATCTTTAGATGGGTTTTCAGTAGGAAAGGAAGGCCGCTCGAAAGGGGTTGGATTGTTTGCAATGAGTCAGACTTTTCAAAGCTGAATCTTCCCTTTGGGTGGCATACTCGAGAAACGAAACTTGGCAGTGTAGTGGCAATTGAGTTCCCAGTGCGTGTGAAGGCTGCTGTGACACGACAGAAAGCTTGCAAGCTCTTTCCAAACGCCTATCCTGTGGAAAGTCTGCAAATGTTCCTTGTGTCGAAGGTTGTTGCATGCAGAACCTAACCCAGAGAAATAGTGAGCCTTCCGCCTTTCACATATATGTTGCCAGCAAACGTTTTGGAACTTTGTTTTTTTTTTCGATATAGTATTGATTCGTGGATTTCAATTTGTGTTGTTTAGAATCTCTTAAAAATGAGTTCGGGAGCTTTGCGCTTAGAGAATTCTGAATGTGCAATTTCATTTACATTGACAAATAAGACAGTTCTAGAAATCTTTAGCAACAAAACGGTTTTGGAGAAATCTTATTTTGAGACAATAACATCTTTTATTCCACTTGGCATGTCCATCCCAGAGAGTTTAAAGGTTGCAGTAGAGACAAGATTTAGAAGCCTCTGCTCCTCGGTAGATACTCAGTACAGAAAAATTAATGGCCGAGCAAAAGAGGGGTTCCTTAAAAAAGAGCGCCATGTAAAATGTCCCTTCGATAAGGAAAGTTCTGTTCAAAATTCAAATAACAGTATCAAGGACATCATTATTCAAGCTTTACAAGAATTGAAGCGAATGGAGGGTGTATCAGAACGGTCTCTTTCTGAACTGCCTAAGTACATTCAGGATTTTGAGGCAAAATGCCTTCAGCTGCAAAAAGAAAACAAAAGCCTGTCATCACAGGCAAAAAACTGCCGCTTGCTCAACAACTGCGGAAAAAGGGTCGGGGAACGTTCGAAAAGCACCGATAGAGGAAAGCTGCATTCTGTAGGCAGCGTGATAGTTCAAGGGCTAGAAGAAATTTTGGAAAGCTATGGCTTGGACTTATGCCAGTTGGTTGTAGAAGACCTTCGAGGGCTACTGCACAAAATTACTTTTTCTGACATTGACGGAATCTCCCTGGAGCGAGGAATCAAAAAAGAATACCGCAGTAATGGTAAAACTGACTACCAGGATCTTTCTTCCCCCGAGAAGAAAAGCATCCGTGCAATCACCGCGCTCTTAGACAACCACTTTGTAAGCAATGTTTTTTTGGGAAAATGTCTTCAGCTGTCCCTAATTTACCCTCGCTCCGTGTCATCAATTCATACAGGCAAAAACTAGACGAAAGCACTGCTGTGTTTAAAACCCTAGGAGAAGCAGCTGGCGCTCAGGTGTCTTTTGTGCACGAACTTGAAACTGCCGTTGCGGAGTACGCAGTGAATAGAGGTATGACAGGAGAACAGCTCAGGTCGCAGCCAATTTTGGTCAAAATAGACGGAGATGGCTGTGTAGTCAGCACACGAACAAGCTGGACAACTTTCTCCTGATTGACAGCAGCCGGAGGCTGCAGAGCCATACCTTACATCGCCTGCTCGCAGTCGTCGAAGTCTCTGAAAACTATTTTCAGATTAGAGAAAGTTTGAAGGATTTGATAGACGAAGTTAACAGTGTTGTGAAAAGGGGCAGTGTCAGCTTGGAAGGACAGGAAGTTCCCGTCATAGTCTGTCTGGGCTCAGATCTAAAATTCTTGCTCATGGTTCAAGCATTGCAGTCAGCGTCTTCTAGGCACCCATGTCCTTTCTGTCGTATTCTTTTAAAGGAACGAAGCAGAGCTGGGGCAAACACAGAGGAGTGTAATAAGCCGCCTCTTCTGTGCACTCTAAAAAAATGAGAGAAGACGGCATTGTTGAAGAATTCGGAATGAAAGTCGTTCCCCTATTCAACATTGAACCTGCATTTGTGGTTCCAGACATTTTACACATGCGCATTAGAGTCGTTAATCGCCTGGTTGATGGATTGATTGTCGAAGCAATGGACAAAGACAACCGCGATAAAGTTACGAACTTAAACACCAAGAGCACTCACGTGGAAGCAATTGTGCAGGCAATTAATAGCTGTGGTGTAAAATTTGAACTGTGGCAGGACGAAAGAAAAGGAAAAAATTTCACCTGTATTCAAGGAGACTCCTGCGAGCGCCTGCTCGAAATGCTGCCAGAGAGGCTCACTGGAAAACTCAGCCCGGAAACAGAAAAAAAAATCATCTCACTTTGAAAAATGCTTAGTCGCATTTTTGATCATTTTGAACATAACACGACCGGCGAAAGCATCGAGCAAGAAATAGCCAAATTCCATAAAACGTACTTAGAACTTGGAGAACGAGGGCATAAGGGTTACGGGGCTGAAAGAATGACGCCATGTATGCATATTCTTGTCTGTCATGCCTCAAATAAGCATAAAAAATTCAAGTGTTTGGGGTGGTTTTCGAGCGAAGGCATTGAGAAAAAGAATGATATTCTGAAGCATTTGCATCATGCAAGATCCAATAAATGGAATGCGGCCACCGATGCGCTGAAGCTGGCAAAACGCCTTGAGAATAGCGCGCACGTAACAACAAGTCGAGCGTACAAAAAACAGGATCGTTCATACTGGGTTGAGGGTATGATTGAAGATATTCGCACAAATAGGGCTCGAAGCGCTCCTGAAATGGAGCGCGAGGATACACCTCCCGCTTGCATCGAGGATATGGACGCGGTTGAACTGCGGACCGAATTGAAAGCTGCTGGCATTTCAAACGAAAGTAAAATCAGTTCCCAAACTGCGTGAAATGCTTCGCAAAGAAAGAGAAAAACGATGTTTTCAGCAGTCGACTTGACTTCTATTAGCAAAAATGGCCTGCAATTAGCAATTGCCTACTCGCGATGTTCCACAAGTCTGTATGCCTCAGTTTTTATCATTTCTTACTTTTTTAATGAAATATTCATCAAAATTTTTTGTAGTGCAGTATGTGCACACTTGCAGCTTGAACGGTTTACTATGTCTGTTCACTCAATGCTAAAACTTGCATTCTCGCTGGTACGACTAAACGAGAGTGAAATGCTTTGTTTGTGCTTGTGGCGACTTATATGTGCAGTAAATGTTCTTCGTTCTTCGCCATATTTGTGATAATCTTCCTTGATGTGCAATAGTTACACGCTGTATCTGTATTCATGTATGATATGTTTATATTTTTTGTATCGCGCCACGCTGTGTTGTTTTGTGTTCTTTGGGTTTCATCAAGATTAGGCCAATTGTGTTTTATAATTACTGCAGTGCACGCTTGAAATACCTTCGCAGTGCACCTCTGGCTGCCTATGTTCCCTGCGAAACGGCGCGGTTCATGTGGCTGACCTCATTGTAGCGCGAATGTTGCACCTCTCCTTTCCTCACAACCAGCCTAGTGATGTGTGGCGGTTGCAAGTGGTACACGTCTATGTAGAAAGTGTAAAGTTTTGCCATACTTCATATTTACTAGCGACACTTTCTCAAGCTGGTTCTGTGCATAAGTGCATTGTGTATTTCTAGAAAACTGTCGAAATGTATCGTTTAGACTTTTTCTGCGCAATGATGTGATGCGATAATAAATGTATTCTCTCATGTCAAGTAAACTGCCGCTTTGATTTTTTGTACGAGTTTTTGTAGCGATTATTACGGCAGCATTTCGAGCCTTCAACGTGGCGGCGCCGTGGTGGTGGCGGCACCGCCACCCTGTGGCTGCGTTGAAACCCTGTAGAAACCCTGTAGAAACCCTGTCACGTGGTTGGTCACGTGGTGCGGCTGTTCACGTTGTTGGTCACGTGTTTGGTCACGTGACCAAGTTCCACTCGGGCAGCTGTAGCTATCGCGTCACTCCAGGTTTAACCAAAGCTAAACCACCGTTATTTTTTTTTTGCAACTTGCACAAAAGGACAGGAACAAAGAATTGAGCAAAACACTCAACAGGTTAGGAAATTCGGTAGGCTGAAGAAGTTAAACTGAATGTACGCATTGCTACATTTAATTTTCGCTATTTTCAACTTCACTCCTGAACCTAATATGGCCTCCTTTTGAAAATTCTCATTTGCGATGGCATGTTCTATCTGCGGCCGCCTCAGCATTCACAGTTGACGGCGAGGGGACCGAATTCCCGGGTGTATTCAGCGCCGGTCGTAATCGAGTCACGTCACCATGCTGGTGAGTAACGTCATGTAGATCCGGGCGTCAGGGTACGTTAGTAAATTTCAGCTTTAACATAAGTGATGTGTCTCCACTTGGATCCCAATTTAGATCAGTTACGAAAAACAACAGAAGGAACGAAGAGGACCGGGTGGGACGCATTGCTGCCGTTATATGATCTCTAATCATCTTTGAAACATTTGTCAGGCTGTGCTTTCAAATACGTGAAAAGGTATGTTTGGCGCATCACAGCTCCAGCTGCCGCTGAGCGAGTTCTTACAACGTGAAAAAGCAATGCTTGCTTTCCGATCCCTCATAGTTATGTCACACCCAAAAATAATTGTGGAATCTCCTTCATCACGCTTTTCCATAAGCCGTATAATATTTCCATGCGTTTTGGTTTATGGTTTATCGTTCCAAAGCGACTCAGGCTATGAGGAACGCCGTAGTGAAAGACTCCGGAAATTTCGACCAGCTGAGGTTCTTTAACATGCACTGAAATCGAACAGTAGACGGACCACTAGCATTTCACCTACATCGAAATCCAAGCGCTCCATAACGATCGCAAAGTACAACATTGATGACTTGACTACACAACTCATCATTGCGGCAGCACTATGAGCAGTACTTTTGAACAAAGAAAAGAAATCGCGCTGAAATTAAGAAATTTGGGGAACACCTAGCTCCGCCTTGTTGGTATGATGCTATAGCATTAACAGGTCTTTTCTGCGGCTTGGTGTCCTCTGCATATTTTGTATTCGAAATTTCAGGCTATTTCGCATGGTCTCATGACGTAACTTTTAGCCCGGCGAGCAATGAGCACTCGTCCGTATAACCAGCCAACAGCCACCCGCTAGTGCACCTCCCATCTCGGACATGTGACGGCGCTTGGTCATGTCACCAGGTATCGTAATCTAGTATCTTAACCCCGCTCAGCCACAGCGTTTAATGCCGGGATGCATGAGGCGTTTTTACGGCGTGAGGCCGGCGATTTTCACCCGATGGTGAGCGCCGCCACCAATGTGGACCTGCCAGATAATTTTCGCACGTCGTCCGACGACGGTTGATGAGGCGGCGGCTGACGCGAGCGAATAGGTGCGCAGAAAGCCCGCTCTTTTCCGATATGACTGCTTGCGCACGTCGCCGTCGACGAGGCCGCCATGGCCGACGAGCACGTGGCGACTTGGGGGGCGGGCATGGAAACGTGACTGTCTTGAAGATAAACGATTCATCAATCATAGCATGTCTTTTTTTTATGGGGACATGAATTACTGTCGTATGAAAATGGGCGCGCGCGTTTCCTCAAGGCCGGTGGAAGAAAACCACGCGCGCAAAAAGCCTGTGTTGTCTCGAGCGTGTGGTTCTCGATATCTGGACATGTTCATGCGGAGTAATGTGATGAAAAAAAAAATCCGAGGGATCTGGTTGCATGTTACATTCTCGAATTTCCTGTTTACATTATCCCTACGTCATAAGACAGGCCGGTGATCAGCCATGGAACTTAAAACCTTCACATCCTGAGCCGGCCCTCGCCCTCCTAACCAAGCCAAACTTGCGACAAGCCAAGTGGGAGCTCCGCGTTTTTGCGCCACTGCATGCAATGGACTCTACCGTGGCGCGCGCGCGCACACCCACACACTCAGCCCAACACACACACACACACACATGCAGAAAAAGGTAGTGAACTAGGGCGCCAGAAAGTCACGTGCATGCAGGTACAATTCCTATACAAGCGCATCCTGAAAATGGTTACACGTTTAAATGGTATTATTCAATAATTTGTACGCTGAGCAACCTGTCACCATACTTGTGTATAAATGCAGGAAACACATGTTGTGTGCAAGCTGCAGCCTAAGTAAAATGATCAGCGCCGTTCGTAAGTAGAAGGCAGCATATTTTCATTTTTGCGAAAGCATAGCAGCTCATAAGGAGGAAAATCAGGAGTTGTCCTCCCCAGAGGTTTGAAAAAACCACGTGACCTAATCAGAAAAAGAAAAATTAAGTTTCGTAAATAAAATACTTTCCGAAGTGGGATCCGCACCCACGAAGGGAACCCGCCGCATTGGCTCAGTGGATAGGGCGCGATGTCAGTGCACGCTAAACATCCCCAGGTGGTCTAAATTATTCCAGAACCCTCCACTACGGCACCTTTTTCTTCTTTTTTTTTCGCTTCCTCCATTTTCCCTTTACGGCGCGGTTCAGGTGTCAGCCGACATGAAAGACAGATACTGCGCCATTTCCTTTCTCAAAAAACCAATTTTCAATTTTTACTTTCAAGGTTAGTTTCTAAAATTGGTTTTGAGGAAAGGAAATGGCGCAGTAACTGTCTCACATATATCGGTGGACGCTCGAACCACGCCGTGAGAGGACTGACCTCTGGCCCACTTGAAGGTCAAAACCGTAAGCACCGCGAAATCGTTACGAGGTAGCATAGTGAAGCTTTCGCATCAAAAGTGAAGGAAAATAATGTTGCCGGCCGTGGCAATTGCTATCTAATATCTTAACCACCCGAGCTGCAGCCGGCGGAGGAGAAAGGGAAATGATATCGAGGAGAAATATAAAGGGGAGCGATAGCAAGGAAGCACAGGATCGAGTATTCGGGTGTGGCTCAATCCCCGGTCCGCTTTCGAAGGGGGATGCCATTCACATACCTGGCTTAATATCTCATATGGGCCCTTGAGGCTTGGGTGTTACGCATATTTTTGAAAGTATGGCGGAGTGCTTGGCGTAACGCACTCTGGCACAGGTCAGCCCGGTATTGCACTGTCTCCGGGATTGGCCCGTGGCCTACGGGCTATTGCGCGCGCTTTTCTTCTGTCTCTTTACTCCCATCTTTCACCTCCTACTATCAGCACGCAGGCAGCTGGGCGTGCCTCCGCATTGAGCCAGTAAGCAAGCCCGTGCTTTTCCTTTCGTCCTTCTGTCGACAACTCAACTCAACTCGAAAAAAGGAAGCACAGGGGCTCGAGCTGGGTTTGGGTATCGTCGCCTTCATCAACTTCCATTCGGGCGGCGTGAACTGATCAGCTTGGCTGGCCATTGCATTAGAACAGCACGCCATCGCCGCAGCCGAACACCACGCTGCAAGCTTTCTCCTTCACTTCTCGTCAGTAGACTTAATTGTTGTCCGTAATTTTTTTCCCCGTTGCGAAAAAACTTGACAATTATGGTGAGTCAGGTTATAACTGCAACCTCTTTCGAAAAAATAAAAACACTGACGTGTAAACAAATGCGCAACACAAGGTTCTTACTGATGCTTATACGGCCGCTAGTTCTGTTCTGTCACCAGTCATCAGATTTTCTGTACAGCAAAACACCATTTACCATGAAGACACAGACCGTCCCACGGGGAGAAGTTGGGTGCAGCGCTAAAAAATTCTATTCCACGCATTATGCTCTGGACTCACTGAGTGATAGCTGGGCCTTGGCACAATTCTGGAACGTTTAGCCATATCTTCTGTGATGTGCATATATACCGCCAGTAGTTTTTGACAAATGGCCCCTCAAAGTCGGACAAAGACGGGGCGTGCACACCGCTTAAACCCCAACCCGACTTCTTTCTTTTCTTGCACCGCAGTAAAGGAACAGACTAGGGGAGCCGCACAGTCAGCCCGTTTCGAACACGCTGGGTGGAAAAAAAAAACAGAAACGCGAAGGGTGCCCCCTCCCGAGGAGCTTGGCTTGAGGAGAGGACATACAAAGCGGACAATGGGCGAACCTTACTAACGTCTCTCTCTCAAACCGGGAGGAAGAATGTAAGAGAAGGAGGAGCAGCTCAACTTCATGCGGCCCGTGGTGGTGGCGTTGTGAACTAGGAGCGGATAATCCTGGCCATGTCGCGGAGCGGCGTCAACGACTTTTTCCCCCTCCCCGCTGGGGAACGGCATTCTCACCATAGCGCTGGAGGGGTCACTCAATACTACTCCCCCCAACCCCTCTTAGCATTGTTGCCATACAGGTGGCAAGCGCTTGCACGTGTTGGTAATAGGACAAGCGAATTGAATGCCCCAGCACTGTTCGCGCCCACAATGACTGCTCGTGGGGTTAAGGCATTGTGCCGAATTCTTTCGACATTCCTTCATTTGTTCTTTTTTTTTTCTTTTTGGGAGCTGCATTCCTCTGTGCGTGGCTCCTGAAGAGTCTTTTTTTTCCTTGTGTTGTTTTTTTCATTCTTTGCCATACGAAGGGGGCGACGGGAACGCCGTGCGCTGGCAGTTGGTCTGGAGATTTCGGTGCGTGCGGTCGTGAGTAAGGTCACCCAGGGAAGTGGTCGGCAAGGAGCCTTGGCGGACGGCGACGGTGGTCCCGCGGCGATGGTGGTCCCGAAGACGCGAGGCCCAAGTTCGCCCGTATCCACAAGCCCCCATCAGCCCCGCGACGAGCAACCGCAGCCCGACGCTCCCTGCAACCGGACCTTGCCACTCCACAGCTAAGCCATTGTTTCTCACCACCCACTTCAACTCTTTTATCTTTGTGTTTTTGCTTTCTGTGTTTCTCGTTGTAATCCATTGTACTGTATTTCCATCTCGTAACATTTTTGTATAGTAATCGCCCTGATGTTTCTTTCTTTGTGTTAATTGTTCTGTTCTGACAAACACAGAAAGCAAAAATATAAAGATAAAAGAGTTGAAGTGAGTGGTGAGAAACGATGGCTTAACAACGGAGTGGCAAGGTCCGGTCGCAGGGAGCGTCGGGCTGCGGTTGCTCGTCGCGGGGCTGATGGAGGCTTGCGGATACGTGCGAACTTGGGCCTCGCGTCTTCGGGACCACCGTCGCCCCGCTGTACGCGTCAGATCTCCGCCTAGGCTCCTTGCCGACCACTTCCCTGGCTGACCTCACTCACGACCGCACGCACCGAAATCTCCAGACCAACTGCCAGCGCGCGGCGTGCCCGTCGCCCCCTTCGCATGGCAAAGAATGAAAGAAAAACAACACAGGCAAAAAAAGACTCTTCAGGAGCCACGCACAGAGAAATGCAGCTCCGAAAAAGAAAAATAGAACACATGAACGAATGTCGAAAGAATTCGGCACAATGCTTTAATTCCATGAGGAGTCATTGGTGTCCGCGAACAGTGCCGGGGCATTCAATCCGCTTCTGCTGTTCCCAACACGTGAAAGCGCTTTCCACCTGTATGGCAATTATGCTAGGAGGGGGGAGAAGTTTTGAGTGACCCCTCCAGCGCTATGGTGAGAATGCCGTTCCCCCGCGGGGGAGGGGGAAAGAGTCGTCGATGCCGCTCCGCGACATGTTTCTGGGAAACAAAGGTCAAAGTTGGACAGGGCAGGCATGAACTTCGTGACACAACCCCCACGAAAAAGAATAAAATTCTCAATAACATTCACAAACAAAACACAAATTTCGTGCATGCACAATACGCTCCTGGCGAACAAGCCACCTCAGATGAAAGACGAGCACATCACTGTCGCCAGCGCGCACCACCTCGTCGTATCACCAGTTTTCCACGAAGGCTCACAGGATAGCGCACCGACACACGCCGCACGCATTGCCACACCTCACGCAGTCACGTCCCAGTTAGTCAAAGCAGTTCGACACTGCACATTCGGTCGTAACAGTCCAACACTGAAACACAACCACACGAAAACATCTTGCGCTACATAACATTTCAGAACACTATCAACAATGCACAAGATCACAATGAAAAGAAATTTATAGCTAAGGGTGAAACTGGGCCGTCGCAACGCGTTTAGTTCACCGCATGGCTATTCACACCCGGCTGAGGTATTCTGCGCCGACGTTATCTTTTCCCTTAATGCTCTCGTCCCCGAAGTCGTACACCTGTAGGAGCAGCGCAAAGCGAAGCAGCCTTGAATTCATAAACTGAGCCTCGTTCAGATATTTCAGTGGCTGATGATTTGTCTGGACGGTGAATCGTTTGCCGTAGAGGTAGAAATTGAAGCGCTTGATAGCCCATACAATGGCCAAGCACTCCTTCTCAACTGCTGCGTACGCCTTCTCTCTGGGAAGTAGCTTGCGACTCGCGTACGCGACGGGATGCAGAAGTCCGTCCTTTTGCTGCAACAGTACCGCCCCAACCCCTTGATCTAAGGCGTCGGTACGGAGTACAAATGGCTTGCTGAAATCCGCAACCTGTAGGATGAGGGCCACTGAGAGCAGTTGTTTCAGGCTTTTAAAGGCTTGTTCTTCGTTATTCCCCCACCTAACGCTGTTTGGTGCGAGTTTTGTGGTCAGGTCTGTCAGAGGTGCGGCAACAGTTGCATAACTCGGGATGAATTCACGATAGTATCCCGCTAGGACCACAAAGGCTCGTACTTGGCGTATTGTTATCGGTCGTGGGGCTTGATTCCATTGGGCCAAGGGTCCCCTTTCCAATCGTGTGAACGAGAAAACACAGTTGATCGACGTCGAGTTCGCATTTCTTTGAGTGTATGGTCATTCCGGCTTCCCGGATTCGCGTGAGAACCTGCTCCAGTGCCTTGACATGGTCCTCCCACGATTCGGTCGCTACGATCAGGCCGTTGTAGTAATGATAGACGTTGTCTATCCCGTCTAGGAGCTTCCTCATTAGTTTAGCAAAGACGACTATGGCGGTCTTGATGCCTTAAAGCATGTTCCTGTATTGGTAAAGGCCACTGGGAGCCGAAAACGCTGTCTTTTCCCTTGAGTGATCGTCCACGGGGACCTGCCAGTAGCCGTTCGCGAGGTCTATCTTAGAGAATAACTTTTTGCCTCCCACCTCCGCGATGAGGCAGTCGGCGCGGAGGATCGGTTCGGCGTCGGCGACCAGTACTTCATTTAATCTCCTGAAATCTACGCAAAAGCTGTTCGAACCGTCGGGCTTTTTTATCAGGACTGTTGGGGCATTATACGGTGAGCGTGACTTCTCGATCACGCCCATCCGCAGCATAGCGGCAACCTCTCTCTCAACTTCCTGGGCGGAGTAGTTTTGCGTGACCCCTCCAGCGTTATTGTGAGAATGCCGTTCCCCCGCGGGGGAGGGGGAAAATGTCGTCGACGCTGCTCCGCGACATGTTTCTGGGAAACAAAGGTCAAAGCTGGACAGGGCAGGCATGAACTTTGTGACAATCTCTATCATCGATATTCCCAAGCATCGAAGGCGTCGCCCTAGTCCTCCGCCAGAGAGTCCATTAGAGGCTCGGTGCAAGCCTCTGACTTCGTGCCTGTCCCAAAATGATGTCCTTTCATGAGAGTTTTGAATTTCGGGTACGAACATAAGTGTGCCAAATCCACGTCAGCCCTCTCCGGCGGCTGGGGAGCAGTTTCACCTTTGAATCGGCCAGAAAGGGAGTCACGAAAAAGGCAGTGTGGGATGGAGTGTTGCAATTGTGAAGTTTCCAATTGCCACCGATGTGAGGAGGAATGCGGTGAATCCTTCGCTTGAGTCTTTTGAGCACTTCCACATAGATTGTGGTGTTGACGGGTGTACCATATAGTACAACCTCATGGTATATGAGTTCTCTCATCTCAAAGAACACAATGAGTATTGTCGTGACCTATGACTTGCTCATTCCGACCCTCCTGGGGCGAGGAGATGTCGACATGTGCCACTCGCCATTTTGCCTTTTCGCATTCTGGATGTTTTGGTACTGTATAATAAAGGGTTGTACAGGTATACAAGCATCCAAGGCTCATGACCTCTGAAGACTTTGAAAAAAGTGCATTTCACTTTTAAACAAGTCCAAATGTTCCTCAAACTTTTCAAATCGGTGCGTTTCTTGGTCGTACGTTAGCACTGAGGGAATACCTTCGCGGATACTTCTCGCATCTGCAGATTATTCGTTCAGATCCTTTGAATGGTACTTTTTAAATTGTGTAATGTCAGTACCACTAAATGGGCATTAAAACGAGAGGCCCAGGTCAAAAGGTTTTTGGCGCGCATCGCGTTTTTGTCGGCGATAATTGTTGACCGCCGTACTGCACTGGGTTCATCGTCTACCTCTTCACGACCTTCTCTGAAGCCATTGTGCTCTTGCTAGAATAGGTTCCTTCAAACAGTTATCACCAAAGGCAGTCCTTATCCCTGCTAAAGTTTGCACTGAGGAATTCACAAGTTTCGCAGAAAACTTATGTGAAGTCCTTGGTTCAAACGTGCGTTGCATTACGGCTTGCACGGGAGATTAAAAGTAGTTTCAGGAAAAAGCCTGTCCTTACTCTCTAGATGGTGCCACACGACTGAGCGACTGCGCGTGCCCAAGATAACCCGCCTCTCACGGGTCCCAACCGGTCTTACCACGCTGCGACACCCGCTTCTCTTAGAATCACTGACATTGCTTTTGGGACAAACGTTTTTATAAGCGTACATAAATTTTCGGGCGCCCAACTATTGATTCAGCCAATGAGCTGGTTTTGTATTTCGGAATCAGGACTTTGGTAGCGATTACTTTGTTACATTTTGAGATCTTTATTCAGTGAACGCTCAAATATTCTTGCTCAGCGAACGCTTCTTGCGTTACTTTCCCTGTCAAATGAGGATAGTCGATCTCACCGATAACACCTCACATCGTGCTTACGGGCTATTTGCGATGGAAACAGGGATTTCCCTATTATCACAATGTTTGCAAGTTTTGAGTCTTGTCAATTGTGGAGTTTTATTAGGAAATGACTGCTGGCCATTTTCATTAATTTGTAACCTGGACTTAAAGCTCTGTCTGGAACTTAGATACCATAAAACGGGAGAATATATGGGTGACTTTTCTTCTACCTCACAGGTACTACACGGTAGTTCCGAAATCTTTATTTGTTGGACAATTTCTACTAAGTCTTTCGGCGTTATTTTTGTAAGGGAGATCATTTTGTTGAAAAGAGGAGCCATACAATGTATATGTATATTTCGGCTGAGGTGCCAGCTACCCACTATGGAGGCTTACGAGAGAATGGGACAGGAAATCACAATTAAGTCAAGTCTACGGCTAAATATATGGCAACTGATGGTAGCCACTGCACACAAGGTAATTCCTTGACGCCAGGAACTTAGAATAACCAAGAAAGATGAGGATGCAAGAAATAAGTGCGAAAGAAAATAGAAAGCTAAAAGATGGAGCAGAGGACAGGAATAAGTGACTGCCGATTTCCCCTGCTCAGTACAGGCTGGAGGTGCGTTTATACAGGCAGCTGGGGTCAAAGTTGTGTGTTGCCTCCCGCGTGCGTTCCCAAAGGTCCAAACACTCGGCATCAGCTCAGGGCCATCACGATCTTCTCCTGTGGACGCTGCTTATCCACTCACGGCTCGGCATGGAGGCTCGGGTCCGTGGTGGTGCGCTGCTCACCAAATCTGGCTAGGGGGATGTCCCTACGAATGCTTGTGGTGTCGCCACCTACCATGATCTGCATGATGCAAATGCCCCTGCGGGGTTCCATGCAAGATGTAATAATGTGAGACGCCGGGGGTGTTTAATGCGAGGAGTTTAAGCGATGGTGAGATATGGTAAGACAGCATCCCAGTCACAATGGCCTGAAGAACTTACATTGAGTACATGTCTGTGAAGTTCTGCAATCCACGGGTGTCCTCTCGTAGAACGCGTTTTTGGTCGAAAAATAACGGGCAATGCCATGGACATTTCGGGTTAGAAAGCAGCAATCACTGTCGGTAAGAATCTGTCGAAGAGCACCATGTCGTCATATCAGGTTCTGAAGTAGAATTTGGCGACGTCAGCAGCGCTGTTGATGGGCATCGCCCGTGTGATTGCGTAGTGAGTAGGGCTGCCCGTGGCAACGGCAACATACCTACTGCCCGAACTGGGCTCTGCGAAAGGAGCAAAGAGGTTTAATCCGAGACAGAAGAAACTTTTAGGTTGTTTGTCAATAGGCTGAACGAAAGCTTTCGAAAGTCTTTCACACGAGCTCGTGCTTTTTAAACATAGCATGCTTAACACTGACCCCAATGTACTAAAGTGGATTACAAGCCTTCTATCAAGTCAAACTCAGTACGTTCCCGGTAACGATATTTCATCCTCTTGCACTTTCATGACATCGGATGTACTCCAGCGATTAGTACTGGGATCTTACCGCTCCCTTATCTGCATTAACGACCTTGCTAAAGGAATTTCCCATTCATATATCCTGATTTCCGCTCATTACTGCGTCGTTTGTAGCAAGAAGAACTGGCCTTACTGACTCTAGTAAGCTTTAAGAAGGATTACAAGCCTATCCAGCTGGTGCGATACATGCTTTATGCGGCTAAATGCTAACAAATGTAAAGCAATACACGTATTGCGTCCCACTAACATCACTTGCAATACGCTCGCTTACTCTCTGGACGATACTTTCCTTGAATCCATCAGCTCACACAATTACCTGGGTGTTCACATTTCACATTCCTTATCATGGTATATGCACGCCGAACACGTCACAAATAACGCTAACTGGGTCCTTGGATAATTGCGCCAATATTTCTCAATGCTGCACCTCTGTCGATAAAACTAACAATCTACAAAACATTAGTGTGGTCAAAGCTAGAATGTTCATGCACAGTATGGGATCGCAGTCAAATCACACTGATAAAAACATTAGATTTCATCAAAAGTCGTGCAACACGTTTGATTTCATCTAACTATTCCCGTCACGCCATCATTACTTCCATTACCGGACCTTTCTTCGTGCTGTATTATTTTTCGACTGTGTCTTCTGCACAGAATATACCATCATATTGCTGCAGTAAGGAATTATCTTTTTCCTCGCCTTTCATACATGCATATCATCCCGTTCTGACGACGCACTTAAACTTGCTGTTCCATCTTCTAGAACAAAACTGTCATAATTCTTT
Organism: Amblyomma americanum; assembly: GCF_052857255.1. NCBI lineage: Eukaryota > Metazoa > Arthropoda > Arachnida > Ixodida > Ixodidae > Amblyomma > Amblyomma americanum. Next base: position 178,243,071 of record NC_135498.1, on the reverse strand, counting down.
TATTCGCAAAACGAATGCAGCTCGAACTACCTTAATGCCTCCATCGCTGTCATTTCTTACACTGACAATTACAAGATCATTTTATTTTCTGCCATTTCATACACGGTTTTCTTCATCTACTTACCCCTCAATTCTGTTGTGCCTTGGGGTCCAGAAAGTGTGTGAAATAAATAAATGAATATGTTGAGTACCTAAGCTTGTTTCCTGAACACGCTAAAATGCGGCAGAGATGCGTTTTATGCCATTTAAGGTATTTAATAAACCGCTAGAATTACAGTGGATTAAGAATGCCATTATGATTTTGAGGGGATGCGTTTCAAAAACTTGGGTCTGCGGTTCTTTTGAGACATCGTTGGGATTCATGACTTGCTTCTTTCAAAAGAGCTCCGCCGCTGCTGCAGTGGAGCTGTGCTCGGCGTTACGTACACCACCTCACTAGAGGCTCTGGAGCGCCGCACAAAACCCACTGGCGTTCGGTTTGTTGGCCTCTCCCGAATGGGGGAAGCATCGCGGATGGCCGACACAGAGAGCGGTGGGCCCATTTTCGAGGGCGGCATAGTAGCGTTCGCTGTATTTTCCCGGGCCGCGGATGGCCCTGCCTCAGACTCACTGCGTGTGGTCTAAGAAGTTGCCGAAGCCTGGAATGGTGCCCTAACTCGGTTTGTTTTGGCTGGGAGCAAGAACGTTCCCTTTGGCTGTGCGGGCCGTTTTCGTGCTTCCTGAAATAAATTTATGCCTTAGCTTTAATAGTTATTACCTCTTTCTCTTTGTTCTAGGATGGCCATGATCTTGGGCACGCGCGGTGGTCCTTTTCACAGTTTGCACTTTTTGGCACAGCATTGCAGACATAGGCTTGGTGTTTATTGGATAAACATTTGTCACAGGCTTGGCGTCCACGGCAACTCAGGTATCCATTGGCAAACCTCTGGAACTTTAAGCACCGGCGAAGATTACGGATGTATGGCCGGACTGCTGTTTTCATATAATTTACTCCTATGGTGCCAGGAAGTTGGTTGGAGGAGAAAGCAAGAACTTAGTGCTTTGCTGGGGTTTCGCTATTGTCTTCGAATTTTTATTCGTTAAACATCAGCGACATTATGGGCTTTGAGGCCCTGCCGCATTTCTTCTTAAGTCAGGGTGAGAAAATCCTGTTCAGAAATAAGGCTTTCGACACTGCTGAGGTACTGATGGGCTTTGATGGAAACAGGTATACCGATGGAACCAATGGAAGCAGGTGATAGAAACAGGAAACAGGAAGAGAGGCCAAAAAAATATCATTTGGTAACGGTGACAGCCACCCACCATGCAGCCCACATGAGACTGGAGAAGACCTTGCAAACGAGTCTTGCTCATGCCAGCTGTACACCGCAACTATAACCTATAACTATAGCCTATAAGGAAAGTGAAAGATGGAGGGGAACACACAGAAAGGCGACTGCCGAGTTCCCCCGGCAGGGTCTGGGCCGAGGTGGTGTCTACGTGAAGCTGAGGAAAGAGTGGTGTGCTGCCTCTGTCGAGGGGCCTTAAAAGTCCAAACGCTCGGCATCGGCTCAACCACCAAGATCCCCTTTTGCTGGGACAGGACTAAGCCACGCACAGAAATGCGTAGATGATCGGGTCCATGTTGACGCTCTGCTCACCGTCATACCCCTGCAGGGCGCCTCTGCGGGTGCACGGAAACCCGTGGTTTCGCAACTCACCATAATCTACGTGTTGCAGACGCCCCTGCAGGCCTTTCAAGGGGCGTGACGTTGAGTCATGGCACACGGCTCATCAAGGAGATGGTAACAGGACTCCCGGAATGCTCCCCTCTACGTATTTGAGTGATCTTCGTGATGTGGTAGCAAAGGGGAAGCGAAGCGTGCTCCCTGCTGCTGCTTGCTCGCCGATCTGTCAACCCTCAGTTAGGAACCAATTTGGTCTGAAAGGTTATGCTTGAAAAAATTGCTTTTCTAGGTATTTCTCAAAATTTATTTCAAACTCCACCGGACGGACGTTTGTCTAAGATGTACTCGTTGAAATCGATGTAACTCGCCAAAACTCCTCATTAACAACAGAATCAAACGCCATGCACATATCATCACGCCCGATCGGCCAGACCGCGCATCGCTTATGCAGTTCATGCCGCCGCCCGTAACGATAGGTCACTCATGTGTCAAGAGTAGGAGCGTGCCTACAGTATGTGTGCAAAGGTAAAATTGTATTGTGCATACATCTGGGCAGAACCGCTATGCTTATTTGATTATCTTATCGATAGCAGTAACTGCACTTCCTTCATTACCTCTTAGTGCATACATCTGACTTTTTCCCATTCCTAGATGCTGTCCTTTATAGAGTGCTTGATTCTCTCAATATAACACTTCCTTATGTTGCTTACTTTACGTTTATTGGTAAATGTTGATAGCACTGCTATTTCCTGTCTATCCGATTAATTAGAGGCTTTCATGCTTTGCCGTTTCTTTATCAGACCTTCAATTTACAGGGAAAGCTTCCCAGGATCATTTATAATTATCCCGGCTCCCATTTTTATTCCCTGCTCTTAAGTGATATATGCGAGATTGTCGCTCATTCCTTGAACACAAAGGTCGTCATCCTCAATTAAAGCTGAAAATTACTTCTACTAAATCCCGACTTCCGTCTACTTCTCCCTAAGAGGTTTAATTTGTTATGGCCTTCTCTCTAAAAAGTTTTTTTTCCGCCGTTCAATTTTAGGCTAACTTGAGACCTCTTTGCATCGTACATTGCCTACCAGCTCCACTTTAGGCACGATGTCAGGATGACCACGCAATATGAAGTGTACTATGAAGTGTATATGAAGTCTGGTCGTTCGAGCGCTTTCACGTCCAACCATATTCATGATTGTGCGGAAGGTGGCTCTTTCTGCTAACAACCACTCAGCCACCGCGGCGGCGCATTGCGCGGTATTATTAGGTTCTTTGTTGTGTTGGGTTTAAAGGCATATAAGCAACTCAGAGCATCATGCTTTAACATCAGGATATAGGAAATCGGTTTCAGCAGCTATTGTATTGTATTGTGTTGGGTCTAATAGCGCATAAGCATCTAAGGCTATCATGCGCCAAGAACAAGGTGTAGTAAAATTGTTTTCTTCTGCATTTTAAAAACGTGAAAAACGATCAGTGGTGTAGCGGGCCTAAAACTTTAGTTCGTGCTTGTTGGTAATCCCAAAGTAAAGGAATTTTAAAAATCGCTATTAATGAAAGCCTTAAAGAGAGTCGGTAACCTCAGCAACCTTCCTTGCCCCGGCAAAGATCTGAAGGCTCATAACCCATCAGCATAAAAAAAACATCAGCCATCTTCTCAGGAATGAGAAAGTGGTTTTGGTGTACCACCATAGGTAGGAAGGCGCAGGTTCGGAATTTAGAGCTTTTCAAAGAGAGCTGCTTCCATTGAAAAGCTATTAACATTTGGAATATCAATAAATGCATCTGGGTGAAGAGGAATGTGTTCTTTGTAAAATCGAGCAAAATACCTTTTCGTCCCTGGCTCAAGTTCTCTTCATGAAAATAAGTTGTGCTGTACTGCAATTTCATCTCCGCATTTTTAGCAATTAGGGTTTACTTGTTTTGTGAGTAGGAAGCTGTTGGTAAGGTGTGTATGTAGTATATAGGGACAGCATAAAATTACATCCACGAAGCGTTGCTGGTGACTACAAGTTTTTCCATTAGGCCAAAACGGGCTTTACGTAATGCAGATTGTTTTTTACTTCTCTGTCCCAATTTTTCTGCAATTTAGACTTAAGATTACTGTGTATTAAATATAAGCAGTTTCTATGGGGCACGGTGGCTTTCTCGATTACTCGACTGCGAGCCTGTGCAGCGCATTCGTCACCTCTTTAATTGCCATAAATTCCCACATGGCTCGGTACCCAGCAGACATTTATTTATGTCCCTGTGCTCTGAATTTTCTATATTGTGTAATATGTTTCCTATAAAAGATTCTACTGCATTTATGCAGTGTAATACAATGTGCACGCTAAGTGAATCTGTGTACACTATGCTGCTTTGAATGTTATTCTTTATTAATCTGCCCACAGCTACTGAGACTGCATATCATTCCGCTGTAAAATTGGATGAACAGTTTGACAGCCTAATTTCTGCCAGTTTCATTGTACTGCGGCGCTTCCAAATTATTATGCTGTTTTTGAGCCATCTGTGTAAAATATTTGTAGTTCGCCTATTTTTTCTCACAGTGCCAAATATTCCTGCTATATGTGCTCCTGTGGTGTTTTTTCGGTGTCGCCTTAACGTGAAGTCACATACAGAGGAAAGGCTGTACCATGGAGACCTTGGGTAGTGCCTTGAGGCAACATCAGGAAGGGTATCTAGTATTTCCATGTTTTGGAATATCTCCTTGAAGCTAACAAGCAAAGGTCTCACTGACTGGGGTTTGTTGTGAAACAGTTTCCTGGAGGGGCACTTGGTATCTATGTGATTACAGAGATGCTTTGGGCTTGAACGGATGATTTTCAGGCAATATGTGCATGCGAGCATAGTTCTTGTGTCTGTAAGGGAGGGTTCATTGATTTCGGCAGAGAGAATATTTATGAAGGATCTTCTCTAAGCGCCAGTCGCAAGGCATAAACCAAGGTTATGCACTAGGTTAAGTTACTTTAGATATGACGGCCTCGCGGATGCATATAAAAACCTTCCATAATCTAGGGTTTAACGTCTTACAGATCTATAGATTTTTAGACGACATTTTCTATCGGATCCCTAGCGTTTTCTTGAATGTACCTTTAGTATATTCAGGGATTGGGAGGCTTTCTTTTTATTGATGTTTATGTGTGGCACAGTTGTGAGTTACTTATCAAATATAATTCCCAAAAATTTATGTTCTTGTTTTACTGCAAGTATAATTTCATTTAAGTGCAGGTTGGGATCAATCTGTAAACATCTTTTAAGCGAGAATAGAACAGCAACTTTCTTTTGTGGAGAGAAGTTAAACCATTCCTGTCTGCCCATACCACGCCTGTTTAATGTTAGTTGTATCTGTCGCTTACAGGTTGATAGGCTGGAGGATGTGCATGCTATTTGGAGGTCATCAACATATCGAGAATATATAATAGACTTTGGAATTATCTTACTAATGGATTTCATTTTCAAGGCAAAAAGCAGAGTATTTAAAATGCACCCTGCGATACCCTATTCTCCTGAAGGGATCTTTTGGAAAGAGTGGAACTTAGGCGTGCGTGGAATGAGCTCTCAGACAGAAAATCTTTTGCACAGTTCAGCATTATTCCACGAATCCGCACCTCTGCAAGGTCGCGAAGAATCCCAAACCTCAAGGTGGTATCACAAGCCTTCTTCATATCAAAGAATACTGCTAGACAGTGGTTTTTATGTATGAATGTTCCTCTAATTGCATTTCTCGAAGCGGACGAGATGTCATCAAACCAGATTTTTCAAACCCACATTGGTGAATGTCGAGAAATTCAAGAGATTGAAGAACAAACCTCATCTTGATGTTCACAACACGATTTAGCCAGACATGTAGCAAGGCCTTTTAGCCAGTAGCTACTGGGGGATGTTGGCGGCTTTCCCGGCTTCAGGAATGTTACTATAATAGATTTTTCAACTCCTCAGGTATTTTGTCTTGTATGCATAGTATGCTGAAAATTCAAAAAGTGCCTCTACAGCAGGCTTTAAAAGATGGGCAAGCATTTCATAGTGTATTTGGTCGGGTCCTAGAGCAGATTTTGTGCCAGCCGACAGTACAGTTCTGATTTCTTGGAGTGTATAAAGGCTATTGTAATTGTATTTGCACCTCCACATGTTGGCAGTCTTTGCTTTTCCGCTATACTTTTTTACTTTAAAATTGACTAGCTATAGTGCAAAGAACTTGAAACCGCAGCGAAGTGGTCCCCCATTATGTCTGCCTGTTCCCCTATACTTGTTTGTGCACCAGCTGGTGTTAAAAAAGGAATTGTGAAAGGTTAGTAGGTTACATTCAGTTTTCGAACTTGTTCCCAATTTTTTTTTACGTTGTTGAGGTTTTTATAGAATACACGTAACTTTCCAGGAAAGTTCTTCGGCACTGCACGGAATATACCATGTTTGTGCTCTCGCCTTTTTGAAAAGGATAAGGCTCTCGTGTGTCTGTTATCTGCGAAAGACTCCCTACGCTTCATTTGGTTGTTTTTTTCCATCATTTGATTCACGTGTGTACCGCACTTTGTAATTATGGCTGGCCATTCCTGAGAATTTTGGAATTGATAGATGTGCGGCAGCGAGAATGCATGTTGTAAACATTTCATTTATTTCATTTATGCTGATAGCAATAAATGATGCATGAAGAAAGCAATATTCTCTAAACTAGCGTTTTCTGTAAGCAAATCCCTGTCAGTTTAATGTCACTTTTAACGCCATGGTCTGGTCGGTATGACAACTGGTGAGGATGACTGGCTTATTATGACCGGAAGGTGATCGCTCCCATACCGGTTCTGAAGAACATCCCATTTAAAATCGGTAAAAACACTTGGTGAACAAAAAGATAAATCTAGGCAGCTCATTTTTCCACTGCTTGGAGAATAGTGTCTTTGCCTGTGTTCAGGAGGAAGACATTGTTGCAGAGGATAAAATATTTTAAAATCCTGCCTCTGATGTCTGTTTGCTCACTTCCCCAAAACGAAGAGCGAGCATTAAAATCCCCAACTAAATGTAATGGTTCCGGCAACTGTTATTAAAGTTTTTCTAAATCGTCTATTGTGATGGCCAGATTAGGTTGAATGTATATGGAACATATAATTGTTTTAAAATTGAGGACAGTGACAGCAACGGCTTCATGTGACGTTTTAAGGTCGATTTTCCTAGGTGAAACACCCCCTAGACCACAATAGAGGTACATCCAGAGAGCCTGCTCAAGTTCGCTCGGTCGCAGCGCAAGACTTGGTACTTTATAAGAATATTTTCTTGCTGTGGTCCTAGGTTAGTCTTTTGGAGACAGTGTGCTACCGGAGAAAATGAAGTTCAAATATCTGTTACATAAGCGTAATTGTTTAAATGTCCACGACAGCTCCATTGAACTAGAAATGCCATGATTATTGACTAGTTGAGGATAAGCTTTAGAAACTAGGTTTGTGGGACTTTTGGACCTGTTATAGGGACTTTATCTTTTTTCTGCTCTCGCTAGAGCTTTGCCTCCGATGAAGGGAGGGCGAGGGAGGAGTTGTGTCCATCGCCTCACGGGAGGTGCTGGGTTTGTGCGTTTCAGACCTCCCGCGACGAGGGGAAGTCGAGCGGGATGCAGAAGCATGGACAGGCGCTCCATGCTTTGGCAATCGCAGGGCATCTTTCGCTGTCTCTGCCTGGGGCGTGGATGGGCCTGCCATACGCTCGGTGGAAGTGGCCTAGTATGGTAGCGGAGTAGTATGCCCCTGCGCACCACATCTGCGGAGATTGGTTTTGCTGTGAAAGAGAATGTGTAAGAGCAAACCGCTTTCTCGCTTCTTTAAATAAAATGGTTTCTTTCGTGTTTATGGTACTCCAGGACAGACAAGCCCTGGAGTACGCGGTGTGGTCTCCTTCGTAGTTTTCACAGCGTAGTGCTGCGTCACATTCCTTAAAATGATGGTCTTTAGAAGTGCATTTCGCGCAAGTTTTTTAGCCGCGGCCGCTCTGTGACCCGTGGCCAAACCTCTGACAGTTAAAGCATCTTCGAGGGTTAGGAATGTTGTGTCTAGCGTTCACCTTAAGGTATCCAACATCGATGGTTTCTGGTAACCTGCTTGTGTTGAAAGTCAGCAGCAAATGTTTGTTATCTATTTCTTTGTTTTCTTGGCGGACTCTTATTCGGTATACATCTGTCACGTTTTGGTCGGAGAGCCTTTAAAGCATTTATTTCTCTGTGAGATGTAGAAAATCAATTTCTGAGATGACGCCAGGGACAGTTAAGGGATGGTTGTGCTGTGATCGATACATTAGTGTTCCCAATAAAATCTATGTTTGTGAGTTTAGAGGTTTGGAAGCTTTCTCGGAGTTACAGTGGTAAATCACCGCTGGCCATTTTCGACACTTTGTAGTGAGGACCCAAGGACTGTGTTAAGCACTTAGATACCATGAATGCAGATAGTATTCCAGCCTTTTTATCGTGTACTTCGCTGTGGGCGACATGAAATTTGGCGCATGTTTCCTTCCTTTTTAGAAAATAATTCCCTTGCATCCTTCCGCCCTCTGGGCAGCCATGAAATGCGTACATTTTTCGGCCATGGTGCCAGCCACCCACCAAGGAGTAATAAAGAGTAGTAAGAATATCTGAGTAATGTCGAGGAGTTCGAGCAGGAGGTCACCACTAGGCAAATTTGTGACTTTGTACTCAGGGCCCAAGGAATCGGTAAGAAGTCTTGAATTAAGAAAGGGGTATATTTGTCTGACTGGCTTTTCTGTTTTCTTACTGTGGACGATTTGGTACTTCGGAAAAGTTGTCTTCTTTTTGTTCAAATACTTTGATGTCGATCGGTCCGCCCCCTTTTCAGAGGGCGACCAGTAATAAGCAGGGAGGAGGCCATGAAAATATATGTTCTGCGGCCATGGTGCCAGCCACTCACCAACAAGCACGAGAAGGGGACGGCACGGGAACTTGCAAGCAAGCCCTGTCCCGCCAGCTGTACACCCCAACTATAACCCAATATTACGCAACTCAGGTTAGTTGGCCACACAAAGGTTGAGCCTCGCCGCCAGGAAAAAGGAATAACTAAGAGGGGAGGAGAGGACAGGAGAGTTGTAAGAAAGAGATGTGAGGACGGGAAAAGGCGACTGCCGATTTCCCCCGGTCGGGTCATGCCGGAGGTGCTGTCTACAGGAAGCTGGGGCCAAAGTGGTGTGTTGCATCCGCCGAGGGGCCTTAAATGTGCAAACGCTCAGCATTGGCTCCACCACCAAGATTCCCCATTTCCGCGAACACGGCGATGCCACGCTCGGCTAGGTGCGGGTGCCGAGGGCCGTGGTTATGCACTTTTCATTATCATCCCCCTGCGGGCATGTCCCCGCGCATGCTCAGGAACTCGTGGTGTCACCACTCACCAATGTCTGCAAGCTGCAAACGCCCCCCTGCGGGGAAATGAATTGCTAAAGCTTTAAAGAAGGTCGGGCAATCTAAGCCGCCATCCTAAGCTGCCTAGAAAGTTGACCTTCCCAACAAATAAAAAATTAGTGTTGATTAGCCCAGCTAATCCAGGATATACAAAGAGAAATGTGTCTGCGTTCCCTTTGTGCATTGGCGTTGGCATTGACAATGTTCTAGACGGCGAAGCCTTTGAGGAAAACAAGGGCGCATAGCTGGCTCCCTGGATATACACGATTGTATGTGTTCCCAATAGTAACACTGGGTTTAAACGAATGCGTGTATTATAAAACTGAGTAAAATACATTTACCTTCGTTTTTTTATTTCCGTGCATGATAATAAAATATGATTAACCTTTAGTTCGTCTTCGCAATTTTCACAAAAAAGTTTGTCCTCATTTCTCTATTGAAAAATGGTGTGAGGTGCGTGTGACCTCAAAGGATACGACATAAAAACTTCAAAAAACGCTCCTCCTTCAGAAATGGCCCCAATTCACCTACAACTGTCTTCACCAAGTGTAGTTTGTTTACTTTGTTGTTCCAAGCCGAGTGCCATTTTTTTCTGAGTATACGCGGACAAAAGATAGAGAGAGAGATAAGTGGTAGAGGAAAAGCAGAGTGGTTAACCAGTAAAATGCTCCGGATGGCTATCCTGCACTGGGGGATATAGATGAGGGGGTGTAAAAGAGTAAGAAGAAGCAGAGAAATGCGTTTCGTAGCAAGCCCGAGAGGCAAGGACACAAGCACTGTAAGCCACAGGCCGCCGCAGCTGTAGCCTGCAAACCTTGAGGTGTGCCGTCTGCTGCCACCTGAGTGGAACAGATTGAGGGCCTTCCATCAAAAGCCAGCGCAGACGTTTCTGTGTTAAGAAACGCCTTCGCTGCCTTGTGATGGAGGGCCCTCGATCTGCTATTCTTAAAGGGTACCTTTACTTGCTTAATCGGCTTGCGACCATCTTGACCTGCGCACAAGTCTGTTCTCTCGTTGCGTTTAATTTCGACATGAATTCGAACCCAGCAGAGTTTTATGTTTTGTCCTTGAGCTATAGCGGTTGTTATATTGTGAAGGATATCACTAAGGAGCGGAGTTATTGCATTTCTAGAATGAAGGGCTGTAAGTACACTTGCCGAGTCTGTGTAAAGAATGCTGTTTGAGAGGTTCTTGTTAATTATTTTTTCTGCGGCTGCAGAGATGGGACCATATTCGGCAGTGCTGATGTTTGTACGCTTTAAAGCCTTTCTAGTTGATTGCAATTGCCTTGTACCACGGTCCTTGCAACGTAAACATCTGGCTATGAACTCTCTGTGTAGAAAGCTGTGAATGTAGAAGAAAAAGAATCCATACAAAATTCTTAATTGACCAAGGTTGCAGCCGCTCACCGCGGAGCCCAACACGGGGACGGGAAAGGAAGTTGCAAGCAAGTGCAGCCCCCGCCAACTGTACACCTCAACTCTAACCGAATATGGCGCAACTTAGGTCGGTTCGCACAAAAGGTGGACACCGGAGAGTATTCAGAAAGAACATATTGAAAGAGGGGGGGGGGGAGAACATGAAATGGCGACTGCTGATTTCGCCTGGTCGGGTAAAGCCGGAGATTCCGTCTACAGTCAGCGGGGGCCAAAATGGTGCGTTGCCTCCGCAAAGGGGCCTTAAAGGTCCAAACGCTAAATCCCGGCTCTACCACCAGGATCCCTTTTTCTCCACACATGGCGAAGCCACGCACGGCGAGGCGCGGGTGCTCGAGTCAGTGGTAGTGCACTGCTCATCATCGTCCCCTTGCGGGGATGTCCTGCAGCTGCTTGGGAGCCCGTTGTGTCGCAACTCACCAACACCTGTACGATGCCCTTGCGGGGAGAGCCTCTCAGAGATATCGGAAGGTTCTTCTGAACGGTCGGATGGTGGGCCATATGTTTATTGTGAAGCGGAATTGAGGAATCCGGAAATGGCCGCGTTAACCTGCTGACAGCTTGAATGTGAGAACGACTGTGGTTTGAGCGATTTCGCATACAGGTCGTCCCGTGCTAAGCAGCCTCCAAACGAGAAACAATTCTCTCAACTTGTTTTTTCTTCTTTTGGTTGATGACGTTTTGGAGATTATGGTTCATGAGAGAAATAGGTATGGAAGACAGTACGTAAACTCAAACGTTTAAGAGAAATCCGGCCGAAAGAACAGACAGAGACGAACGTGTAAGAATTTGAAGTGTTCGTTGGAGTACTTATCTTCATGGGTCGAGCAAAGTTTTCTAGTTTGCATCACTACTGGGCAAGAAGCGATCTGCATGGCGTGCACTGCATTCGCAACCACATTGGCCGCGACCGGGTTCTGGTGCCACTAAGGCTATGGTACTTCGCTTAATATTACGGGGGTTAACCCAGCTGCTGGCGCGACAAGCCAAAGACAGAGGCATATCAAAATCCGTCACTGAAGCACAAGCTGCAGCGTCCTCGTCGTCGTCAACTACCCAGCGACAGAACGTCTTCTTCGATTCGCGGCTGTGTGCCGTAACACTACTCCCCGTGTCTCCCGCGGAAGAAAGCACGGTCCCTGAGCGTCATAAGATGGTGGGTTTGTTGGCAGGGTTTAAGACGGGCGTCGTGCATAAGCTATGTGGAGGGGGCTGTCGGAGGAGGTTCGGGCGCAGGGGCGTGCGTTCGTAGGGCGTGCGTTCGTAGACGCGCTAAGGACCCATGCATTGAGGCAGTAGCTTCTTACAAATGGGCTCCTACCGCACGAGACGGATTGAACGTTGTTGACGGCGGAACTTATCGCTGATCCATCAGAGAAACTGCACGAAGCAAATGAACAAAGCTCACAACGACGGGATTTGAAGCCGCGGGCTCTTTTCCAAGCCATGTAACCCAACTAAGCCGAGCACCAGGCCGGGTCACAGCTTGTACCAATTTTTGAGGAAACCGGTGGGCAACCGGCCGGCGGAGGGAGTCGAACCCACCACCTCCCGAAGCCGAGGCGGGTACTCTACCACGAGTGTGTTATGACTGCTGCTTTGCTGTTTTTCTGCAGATCAAGGTTTGACGAGTGCTCGTTGTTCGAACCACGTTGGCCGAAGGAGTACCACCTTTAGCAGGCTGCGAGGTCGTTGCAAACTTCAAGGGGCGCAGCGGGGTTTACGGAGCTTCTCCCAAGCGAACACCCCCAAAGAAAGCCGGGCGCCAGGCCAGGGGCCGCTTGTACCCATTTTTACCGGTGGGTGTCCGGTGGTGCGTTTCGAAAAAACCACCTCCCGCAGCCGAGACGGGTGCCCAACCCACTGGGCCACGGCTGCAGGTGATCAAGGTTCGAGCCTCGTTGGCCGAAGGGGCACCACCTTTAGCAGGCTGCGAGGTTGGCAGAGACTTGGGCTTCGCCCGTGAGGGGCTCAGCGGGGTTTACGGAGCTTCTCCCAAAAGGACACCCCTAAAGAAAGCCGGGCGCCAGGCCGGGGACCCCTAGTAGCCATTTTTACCGGAAGCTGTCCAGCGGTGGGTTTCAAACCAACCACTTCCCGCAGCCGTGACGGGCGCCCAATCCATTGAGCCACAGCTGCGGTCGCCAAAACCGGAAGTCTATTGAAAGAAGTCACAGAAGCTAAAGAAAGGAAATATATCCCGCGGAAGGTGCTGAAGTGGTTGGATAAACGGCCCGTTCTAGTGCTGACAACGGTTGCTGAGCATGACGCCAATCTTGTTGATATGAAAAAAAAAAATGAATGGCGAGCCGATCATCAAACCACGCATGGCCCTCGGCTACAGCGCTGTGAAAAGGGCTTATGGTACAATGACGAAATAACGTCGTACTACTCCTGCCTGCTGAAAGGGCTCAAATCAGGGGCGTATTTAGGGAGGTGGCTCATGGGGCTTGAGCACCCCTCGAAATTTTTTCGTACAGTTTGCACTGCCGACCAAAACAACAACCGGCACTGTAAATCATGCTGAATTTCGTCTAAATGTTTTTTTAAAGCTCGAAAATACTTTTCGTCCCGAACATTGAGAACTCGGGCTGTAATTCGTGGGAATTAACGCCTATGTATCTATACTCATACAATGAAAGCAGCCCCATCTGAGCACAAAGTTTGATGTGCGTTTCGTTGACGAGCAGGCTCGTCGCGGCCTCTCGTGGTAGCTGTGAAGTCTAAGGAGCGCATAGATTTAAATTTCGAAACTTTATGAATATAAGTTCATCATAAACTTTGTCCTTTGCATAGCGAAGCAGCAAAAGCAATGCGAGTAAAAGACTCTGTTCTATCAGGACAAGAAATGCGTAATCAGAAAAATGTATGACTATACATTAGCCTTTAAAACCGCAGAAAATTTTGCCGTTTATTAGAGCAGTTAGCATCATAATAAAAATTATCGTGCGAGTACCAAAAATTACGAGGACATCGATAGCCAATTTGACCGACATTGCTCATTGAAAGCGCGGTGCATACGGCATTTTCCAACAAACACTCTCTTATATTGGCTAGTTCAACTTGTCGCATCACCTGTGGCTTTCGTTTGTCCTTTTCTTTCCTATTTTAGCTACCTGCTTTTACTTATTTTTTGAACCAGGCCAATAGCCTTCTTTATTTTCTGTGCGCAATAATTGTTGCCACTTCGAGGCAGCTAAAATACACATTTTCATATTGAATTCTGCATTCTTTCTCTAGTATTCTATCCATGTGGTGCGTTCGCGACCACCGCATGACCCAAATAGATACAACAATTTCCGCGGTCATAGTTTTAATCTTGCAAGACTGTCTGTCTTCTCATGCGTAAAGGTGACTATCTGTCATTCTGCAGCATGTATAATTTTGCTTGTTTCAGATATATTATAGAGAAACTTTAACTTAGGTATGCATATTTATTAGGGAATATACGTATATTTAATAATCTTCTTGCCATATTTCATGTATGCATGCAGTGAACTTTGTTCCCAGCTAAGCTTTTATGCCCTGTCTCAAGCTGTATTTTCACATTTTTGATATTCTATTGTATCTTCTCATTTCTTATGTATTTAGCAGAACTCCTGGTTTTTTATGTGTGCTCTCTGTTGCGACTACAATTTAGGTGTAATTACAATATTCGACCGGTGACAGCTGCACCCATGCAATACATTATAAAGAAGGCCGGGATCACTGAGATTTTTTCGTCGCCCTTGAATTCGTGCAAATTTGTAAACAAGGTTCTTGAATGTCAAAGATTCGTTAAAAATTTTGTCATGAACTTGATTATTGATAGCAGGGACATGCACTACTTTGCCGGTTTCCAACTGATATTGCTCTAAAATTCATGAGACATTTTGTTTACGTACTAAATTGGCAAAAAAGATGCAAGCATTGATATCAGTTATTTCCCCCACAGGTTTTTGGAAATACGAAGATAATATTTTATGAAAAGTACATATTTTGCCTGTCTAAACACTTTCGTAGCATTCAAGATATTCTTTGCAGCATTTATTCAGCAAAAGCATTGGCAATGGCAATTATAATCAACGTATTGATCCCTCTACAAATTCTTTAAGGTGGAGGCTGCGGTGCAACATGAGAGCCCCTCGAACAAAATTTTAGCTGCGCCACTGGCTGAAATAGTATTGGTAAGTGGCCGTAGAGTACATCGTTGGAACTGCAGTTGTGAACGCATCGGTCGTCCTTTGTACGTTTGGCGATAATACTTCGCCAATCACCGAATTCCGCTCTCACTCTTTGCCACAGCTAAGGTGATACCGAAAGAACACTCGAAAAAAGCGCATTCATACGCTGGAAACGCCTAATCGACGTACACGGTCCGCCCGAAGGAGGTGTACTGGATGCTACGCATCGCTAAAAGCGAGCATACGCTGCAGGAGTAGAAAGCCTGAACATAGACTATATTTTGCTCCACATAACCTGCTAACACATAAAACGTTTAACGGTGAATACTGGGATTTTAATTTTTTTTTCTTCAGAAAAGGGTTCTGAAAGTACTTCAATAAAATGTCGAGTTTCAGTTCTAGTTCTCGAGTCTTGGTACTTAGAAGTAGAAAGTACCTAAAATTCTTTAACGCAATGCTCCGTGTCGTTGCCGCAAAGAAGGGAGCTGGTAGATGGGTATTAAATGTAGCAGGCAACGGTTTCAAGAAGCAAGTTGCTTATCGTGCAAACTTGTTCTTATCAAAAGAAAGTAAGTTATAGGCGCGAGTGCAACAAACGTTTAAGCATTTGTTCGGTCAAGAAGGACTGAAACTCTCTGCAGAGCTCTATTCACGCATGAAGCAGAACTTGTGCGGATAGCGAAAATGACATTTTTCAATGACAGCCTTGGAGAATAGTAAGAAACAACGTGCTTCAGTAGCGATTATTCGGAATGACGAGAACCGAGTCGCGAAAATGAATGACTCGGGTAAACTCTCCAGATACCGTATCCTATAGGCGTATATTATCCACTTCTTTATTTAGGATCCAATTGGTCCTTTACTCCGGTAATTATTGTTTGAGTTCACTGCTCAAAAGCAGACCTTGTGGCCTGGGACGTTTTGAAAGGAGCACACTTTTACGCATTTCTAGATGCAAATTCAGCCGTAACTTATCTTCCTACCAACAGCACCGAGTACGATAAGACATAGAGAAAATATGTACAATCGAGATCTTTATTTCTGCTCTAGCAACCCATTCCATGCAAACCAAGAAAGCCTTCACATATATTTGAAGCACCTTATTCCTTTACCCAGTCTCTTCTGCATGCTCCGCATAGTGGCCTCCTGCAAGGAAAGGTAGCACATTTGAAAAATGCCTGTAAATTCCTGATCAAACCAGCTTTAGCCCTCCAAAAAGGCCTTCAAAGTATTCTTTGGTTTAGTAACGGTCGGTATTCGCTCTCTCTAAAATAAATGACATACCTTTTGTGTGAATAGATCTCACGGTTCATTGAATGCGCCATCCGAGCGTCCTGCGTTCAAACATGATTTTACAGATACAGTGACAAATATAAGTATGTCCAATTTGCATTACAAAAATAATTGCTTGCTTAACTATACGCAGAGCATATTTTGGCGTTTGTTTGCTTCATACTTTTCGTTTCTTTTTAAATTTACGTCCATTCTTTAACCAAACCGGTCAAAAATAAGTTCCATAGTCCATGATAATTCCAAACCTGGGAATCCTCCTGACGTGGCCGATTCCATTATGGTGGAAATGCCTCCTGCTTCCACACCGCTGAACAACCCTGCGTTTTGATAAAAATACTGAATGACTGCAGGATCGCTTCAATTTGCAGCATGTGCCCTTTTACTGTCATGAGTCCTGGCAGCACTTCCAGCACATTGCGCTTTCTTTCTTCCCTCATGAACGATCAGGAACACTTGTGAAAGAAAAGCTGACAAACCTTGGAGTTCTGGGATGTACTCTTGACCGTTTACCAATCTATATAGTTTGAGATTATACCTGACCCACATAAATACTAGACTAAACGCGGTTCATTCAATGTTCCACTGCAATAGGCTTCCTGGTCTCGAGCTCTGAATACCTTTCGCCCAGCTTTAGATGCAGTACTACAGTCAGAGCATAGAAAGTGAAAACATAATCACATGACTTCTGGCTTGTGCCTTTTTTGCCTTTTTGGAACTGGAATGAACGTTTACGGAAACGGAAGAAAGTGTATATTTATAGTCTCTCCCAACCCACTCATGCATATCTCTGCCGCGTCCAAAACAAAAGAAGATGGCTTACCCAGGAAGAGAACGGCGACTGCGACCACAAAACGCGCGACCACATTCACGTAGGTCATTTTCGCTGCCTGAAAAAGTAACAATAAATTCCCCTAAAACGCTCAAGAACTCGTGTTGCGCACTCATATCAGATGATGCCGGATGAGATCCAGAACCAGCTGCCAAGGCATGACTAGACAGCGCCAAACGGTGCTCTGAAGTAACAGATTAGCGCCTGGTTCTTTTGCATAATTTTGCACCTGACGGTTTCAAAAGAACTGTGTGCCACATCGCATCAAAGAGGGATTCCGGCGCACGTGTCACAGTTCCTATCTACTGCGGGGTTTCTACTTCAGACAACGACAATATTTTGTTCTACAAAATGGCATAGTCGTAAAAGCTTTTTTTGCCATAAGTATTGTCTACAGCTCCACACTCTCATCAATAAATGTACTCTTTTGTAACGGTACAAGCGAGACTCATTAGCCAGACCATACCTATTACACAGTTTCGAGATTCACGAAAGTAACAGGCAAGAGAAAGAATGCTTATGACTATATTTAGCGAACAATAACATGAACTATATATTTTGAGTGCCCTCTTCTTAATATGGTTCGGCTTATGGGGTTTAACGTCCCAAAGTGGCAGGGGCTAAAAATGATGCCGTTGTGAAGGGATCCCGAAATTTTGGCCACCTGGGTTCTTTAACGTGCACTGATATCGCACAGTGCACGGGCTTTTAGAATTTCTCCGCCATCGAAATTCCACCGCCGTGGCCAGGATCAAACCCGCGTATTTCGAGTGAGCAGCCGAGCGCCATAACCACTGACCCACGACACCGGAATGGTCCTGTCTTTCATAAAGCAAGATACATAGGCTTTACTGAAGAGGATCTAATGATGACCTCACAAACAGTATTTGCGTATTTGATGAAATAGTACTTACAATAAAGTAACTGCTGACACCTTTGGCCTAAATGCTGGCTTTCCAAATGCTCTCGAACACGGTCGGATGCAGGCCTTCTTATAGCACTTTGCACATTTCCAGCCACAGAATTTTCTTTTTTGTATGTCATTCCACGCGAGGCTTTCCTTCGTAAAAGCATCGCAGCTGACAATAAATATTAGAGTTGAGGACAAAGTTCACAACATTGCAATTAAAGTTATACTGCCAGAATGAGATGTCTGTCAACCTGACATTGTTGTCCACGCAGTACTTGAGGGCCGAAATGGAAAAATTCTTCCGGACGTCCCGTGCCACAAATATTGGTGGAGGTATTTCAAGGCAACCCTTACATGAAGTATAAATAACCGCAATTCGAAAACAAGGAAGAAAAGGGCCTCTGAAAATGGGAAACATATTTCCGGACATATCTCGATTGAAAGCTTCAACCTAGAGATCACGGAAAGAATTCGATTTCATAAGAAACAAACAATTTCGATCCAAGCAGTAACTGCAGGCTTCAACTGCCGAAATACATCTTTTACCTATATGCAAAACTTTCAACTGTTACCCCCTGAATTAGGTACCTAGAATGAATTCTGCATAAATATCTATGAAATATTAACGGTGGTAAGCATTTCATAGATTTTGTTAAATCAACACTGCCGTTCAATGCATGAATAATGTATTTTCGCTATTAAATATCTTATTGTTGACCAGATACATGCTGTAGTGTGGCCATCAAGGTTGATTTCAACGAGGCGGGGATCCTTAGTATAGAATAAAAAGATTTGCTTTCAAGCTTCTCCGCATTTCCCCTCCTCAAATTTGGGAATGCTCCAGCTAGGACCAAGAACTTAATCTCTTCATCATGTTCTGAGCTTCCGAATTTACCGCGCAATTCAATTTCGATGTTCCTCACTCTAGTCAATGAAACAGAGCTTACAAATATAATTTTAAACCTAAGAAATAGTGGTGCCAAAGACTTTGTGGGTTCTGAAATAATACGAATAATATGTTGCCAACCTTCTTGCTAAACTTCCTGCGAATTTTTTTTAATCTATGATCCATAACAGTGCGGCAGACAGGACAGAGAAGAGAGGACACAACACAGATGGCTGCGCTTTGTGTTGTGTCCTCTCTTCTCTGTCCCGTCTGAAGCTGTGCTATGGATCATCGTAAGCACCAACTCGCCCAACAAATGGTATTGTCGAACTTCATTAATTCTATGTTTTGAGCAGGCCATATTTCCGCTTAGAATGCAGGCAGCTCGAATAAGTGTACTGTACAAAATAGGTAACAAGAATGGAATGAGAAATTACGGTCCCGTATTAATACTTCCGCCCTTTTCCCAAGCTTTAGAAAAAGTCATTTTATAACGATCGACAACTTTTGGAGGAAAACAGAAGCTGCTAGCCAACTCCAAGTTCGGTTTTCGCAAACGATTCAGCACAGAACTTGCACTTGTGACCCACAAACTTAAGCAGGCTGGAAGAAGTAAAGCTAGTTTTGGGCTTGTGTGCTGACTTCTCTAAAGCTTTCGACTCTATCAAGCATGCAGTGCTGATAAAGAAGCTGAAACATTATGGCTTTCGCAGAAAAGCCAGTGCCCTTATCGATTAACTACCTAAAATACCGTACCCAAATGGTAGCCATAGAAGATACTTTGTCCGATCCACTTCACGTTTTGTGCGGCGTACCACACGGAGTATCCTGGGCCCCTTTCGTTTCAACGTGTATGTGAGCGATTTGTACCAGATAGCTCCATCCGCTGTACTTATAAACTATGCAGATGACACAAGTATATTTTTTTTTACTGGATATTGAAGCGATTAGATAATAGCTGCTGCCATTGTAGCGCTAATGAAGCTTGATGAATGGACAAAAAAATAGCCTGATGATAAACGCTTTTTAACAAAAGCGGTTGTGTTTCATAGTAGAAAAAAAACATCGATACAAATAATAAAATTTTACTACGCCCAACTATCATAGAGATTGTGCCTAGCTTTAAGATTTTAAGCGTAATGTTTCAAGTCACAGTGTCATGGGATGTCAGCGTCGATTCCATTCCAAAAAAGTTGTCACAAACAGTCGGCATAGCTTCTCGAAATTGTCATTTACTCCCTCGCAATATTTTGATAATAATTTACTCTAGCATTTTCTTCTCTAGACTGAACTATTGTGATCTGGTATGGGCATCAACTACTAACTCCAACATTGAACGGCTGCTCATAAGGCAAAAACACTTTTCAAGAGGTGTAGAAAATATTACAGTGCACTCTCATACGCGTGTTATTCACAAAGTACAACGTTATTCCAGCCAAAAACTATTACGAATACAGGCTTTGCAAACTATTTTAACAAGATGTTATATATAATAATGGTATTATTCAGGAAATAGCTAAAATATTAAGAAATCTAGAGTCTTAAAATACACGCCATTTCGAGCCATGGAAGGTTAAAACAAGCAGATCAACATACGGCCTTCAAATGTTCAAGGATACTAAACAGTTTAGAAGCTCTAAATATAAAAATTGAAAAAAATTACGTTCAAGACAATGCGCTAGTTTTTAAAATTGTAGTACACATCCTTTTTCTTCTTTTTGGCATTTGAAATGTAGTTGTAGTTGTATGTAATGCCACTCTTATCATTTATGCACCTCGCATTATTTCGTGCACTGTACCATCGATTTCTTTCCCAGTGACTTAGGTGTTGTTTATCTCCACTGAGTAATGTCAATGCATTGGGCCTGCGGCCCTGTCAAGCTGGTTTCTGGCAGCTTTTTCTGCAGGCCTCCTACCTTATGTACAGTGATGCAAATTTTTTTATTCGAGAAGTTTGCCATGAGGCATAAGTTGAAAAAGGAAAGGGGGGGAAGGAATGCACAGGATTGAAAGTTAAAAGAAGGAGTGAAGAACCGTTGCGCTGAGGTAGTCGCAGAGGTTATTAATGAAACGGTTGTCCATTGTCCACTTCACGTAGTCACTTTCGCAGTTCCAGCGCAAGCCCACCTCCCTGAGGAGCCGTTTTCTGATAGCAGCCGTCGCTGGGCACGTCCACAACAAGTGCCGCACATCACATATGTCCGGTGCAGCGCTACAGTGAGGGCACCTGTCAGGTAGTGGCAGATCTTTGGCACGCCACCGATGACGGACAGATGGTGTCAGAGCCGCCCCTGCCCGAATCCGGCGCACGGATACCCCCTCCTGCCGAGTAAGACTACGGGGGAGAGGGTGCGAACACGGAGGAATTAGAGCGCGTGTTCGCTGGCGCAGAACTTCGGAATCGGAAACGTGGGACAGGAACGGATCTGGGGGAAGAGGGGAAGGTCGCGGATCGTCTAATGTATGAAGATGAGTCAAAGCATCCGCTTGAATGTTATGTGGATCCTGGGCATGGCCGCGAATCCAGTGTATGCGCACAGGACATGGATACTTTGCGCAGAGCACATGAATAGATTGTGAAATCTGGAACGTTCGTCGAACAGCCTTAAGCTGTTTAAGGGCGGCGCGGGAGTCGGTGTAAATGTGAACTGTATTGAATGTTAGAACGAGCGGAAGGGAAGCAATGGCATTATAAATGGCTTGAAGTTCCAATGCCAGGGGAGTGCACGTATCCGCAGTATACGTCGCGCAAGAGTCGAGATGCGGATGAGATGGACTATACACAGCAGTAACTCCCCTCTCTGCAGAATGAGATGCATCCGTGTATAATATGCACCCTTAAGGCCGATACGCTGCTGATACCGACGGGGAAACAGTGGGGCGATTGTCAGTGAGCTGGCAATAGGACCACGGTGGAATTGTCTTTAAACGACGAAGTCTGAGAGACTGATTTCAAGCTCTATTTGCCACCCGTTGGTCGATGAGTTCACTGAGTGTATTAAGTTGGGCGAACTCCTGTAGCACAGGTATGGGTGTTAAACGAGGCAGATATGATATGACGCGCATAGCCTCACGATTGATAGCTTCAAGGGAGTCCCACTGTCTGCGGGTGAGACGTTGAAATTGTGCCTGATATACTATCCGTGGCTGAAGGATAGAGCGCACAAGCTGGCGGGCCGTATGAGCACGTGCGCCACCAGAGCGCATAGCTACGCGACGAATCAGACCTAGAGTAGCGTGATCCGAATTACGGGTGGCTATCAGCCACGGGGTGCCAGTCCCAGATGTATGGAGGAGAAGACCAGGAATACGAACAGTTTCTACCTGAGGAATCGGAGAATTATGTACCGTAAAATTTAAAGGGGGAGCTTTCCGTAAGGCGGCTTTATTTCCAATTCGAATGAAACATGATTTAGTAGGAGAGAGTGTTAGACCCAGAGGTGGGAGGCGAGATGTCAATACATCCAGCGCATGTTGAAGGACCGACTGATGAATAGACGCATCTGGATGACAGCCCCACAACGTGATATCATCGGCATATGCAAGCACGCGGATAGAAGGGATGGTCTCTAGGGCTCGAACAAGAGGAATTAAAGCCACATTAAATAATGTGGGGGCGAGAACGGAGCCCTGCGGCACTCCTCTATTGGAAGTGAAATTACCAAAGGGCTTTCCGTGGACACGCACGCTGAAGGTTCGATTTGCTAAAAAGGTGTGAATGGAGAGGAGGAACCGGTGAGGGAGACCAAGAGTTTGAAGGGAGGCAAGAATGGCTGAGTGAAGGATGTTATCATACGCCTTTTTTATGTCTGTAGCGATTACGGTTCGTACAAGGTGACTCTGCGGAGAGTGGTCAAGCACGTCAGCCGCCAAAGTAGCAAGGCCGTCCTGTGTTCCAATTTGTGGGCGGAAAATAATTTGGGAATCTGGGTAACAATCATGGGATTCCAGCCACCATGATAAGCGTGCGGCTAGAATGTTTTCATAAAGCTTGCAGATGGCAGGGGTAAGAAAAATTGGACGAAGGGCCGAGAGAGATACTGGAGGCTGACCTGACTTGGGTATTGGAACCACAAAAGAATGCTTGCAGTCTCCCGGCATGACGCCAGAAAGCCACACTTCGTTAAAAGTATCAAGTAGGGTTTCCAAAGCCCTCCCTTCCAAGTTACGGAATAAGGAGTTAGGTATGCCGTCGTGCCCGGGAGTAGTAGTAGTTTTTAAACGGTCAAAGGAGGCCAGCAGCTCTGCCATGGTGAAGTCAGAAGTAATCCCATCGGGGGGCTCTGTTACCGATAAGTCAGGTGGAGATGTAGAGGTGCAGTCATGGTTTGGAAAAAATGACGGGCCGCTTGTTGTGCAAATGTGTCCTCATCCACATTTAGCGCGAGGCGAATGCTCTCTGTGTAATCTGCAACCTGAGAAGGGCGCTCCATGGCGTGAAACACTCTCCAAAGATGTCGATTGCCCTGCGTAGAGGACAGGCGGGCCCACCATGCAGCCCAGCGTTGCCTGCCTAGCCGCTTTGCATAGCGCCGCGCCCGTGCGGTAGCGCGGTGAAGAGTAGGAAGAGCCGAAGGGTCATTGGGGTGACGAGTAGCATAAAGATCCGCCTGGCGACAAAGAGCCCACAGATTCAAGAGATGTATGTCCGGGTTTGGGTCGTCTTCATTTACAGTAGTGGTAATAGTGTGAGTAGCGAGAACAGCAGATAGAGTAGACAATGCTGAAGAGGGGTTGAATGTAGATAAATGATTGTCTTCGTGTACAGAGTCCCATGATGTTATTCGTACAGTGCTGCGTATATACCGTAGAGGCGTAGGCGTGAGGGAGATAAAAATAGGGCTGTGATCGCTACCCCAAGTATCAGAATCAACAGCCCAACGAGGGTTACCGGTGCCTAATCACCAAGTCAAATCAGGTGAATACGGGCCACCTCGTGGGCGGGTAGAAGTATTCGGGTGGTTTAAAAGTTGAAAGGGATGATCAGAAAAGCTCTCTTGGATGTGTGAACCCCTTGGGGAATCCTATGGGTAACCCCATGCAGTGTATGCGCCGTTGAAGTCACCACCAACTAGAATAGGGATACCCGAGTTGGTAGAACGTAGAAAACGAACCCATCCCAGATTGGGAGATGCGGAGCCAGGACGACTATAAAAAGAAACTAGAATAAGGGGTGTGCGTGCAGGTTTTACAAGAAGGGCGACAACCCCTTGACGTGTGTTGCACCACCGTGAAAATTCGAGCGGTGTGTGGGGAACTGAACTGTGAATATAAATTGCAGATTTACCTGGGCTGAGGGAGGAGGCGGTGCAACGGCGATCAGGGATAGATGGTGAATGGTATGCGCAGAAACCTGTAAGGCGTGGGAGTGCATTATGCTCTTGCAGTAGGAACGCCCATTCCCTCAGCTTTCCGTCGCGAAGGCGGATGTTCACTTCAGAGGCCTTATTAGCGAATACTCGACAGTTCCACTGCACCACCACCGATGATGATGCGCTATCCATGACGAGTCCGAAGAGCTTCCACGATGAGGGATGTCACCTGCTTCATCAGCGCTAATATCTTATCCACTGTCGGGCTAGTTACGGCTAGCAGGTGGTCGGCACCTGATTGTGGGCCAGTGCTTACTCTAGGTGATTCCTCTGATGATTGCTCCCGAGATATGAGAATTCTTCGAGAGGATTGAGAACGACGCTGTTCCCGGCGCTGGGTGAGTTCGTCTAGTCGGTGGCGAGCCTCCGCGATTGCATTGTCTAAAGCTGTGTCTTCATCTGTTGTGTCCACATGTGATGGATGCACTGGACGTTTTGCGTACCATTTGATCCGGGAAGGTGAGCCGCTTGTGCATATGTACGCTGGTGAGGAGACGTATGGTGAGCAGCAGGCTCAGATAAAGGGAGTTCAGGGAAGTCGTTGTCGTCACATGCGAGAGCTGCAAAGCGATTACTTGTAGGAACATCAATTTTTGCAGGCGACTTGTGAAACTTCTTCGCTTGCTTCTTCTTTGGACAAGCGGGGCAGCGAATGTCATGGTCCAGCGATTTGCACAGGGCACAATGAGCTGTGGGTTCATTCATGTCGGCCACAGCTGCTGGATTAGGGCAGGTATTTTGCATATGTCCTTCTTTGTGGCAGTGATTGCAAAAAATACGACGAGGTCGGAACTGCTGTGGTTTGACGATCGCACCGTAGTAGGTAAGGTACTTCGGGAGAGTCAACGGGCCTTGCAGGATGAGCAGGTATGAGCCCCGGCGACCCATAGGTCGTACTTGCAGTACAACATGAGTTGAGCAGCGAATATTTGCGCGCACCTCCTCGGGAGGGCTCGTGCTGTCGACATGATAAACCATGCAGCGGAGTGTGTCAGTACCAGATGCAAAACATATTTGCACCGGGACATGCTTGCTGTCATCCAGGGGGATCCGCTTAACTGCGCAAAGTTTCTGGGCGTCCATCAAGGATGACAAGTTTACCGTGATGGTGTTCGATGGGCGATGGACGACAAACCCGCCGTAGTTCGAAGAGCCAAGGGCATGGTCAATTGTGGCTTGAACATTCCGGGCAGGGATGGCAGTCATATCAAAGCGCAATGTAGGCTTGCTGGTAACGCGGAACGAGTTTGCAGCAGGCGGAAGAGAGCCTTGACTCACGGGAGGCATCTGTGGAGGAGGCTCAGACGCTGGTGACGGCCCGTGGTGGGAATACTGAACTGGCGCGACGGGCACAGTTTCTTGAGGGAGTGCCACGGGCACGGAGGCGGTAGAGCAGTCCATGTCACAGGCCAAAGTCGTAGCATCGGAAGACGGCGCAGGCTGGAGGCCCAGAGGCGCTGACGATTGCGTGGACGTGGAGGCTGCGTCAGGTGGCAACACAGCGGGCATCCGCGTAGCTGTCGTCGACAGCGCAGAATCCATGCAGACGCGTAGCGCGGCCTCGCTCGACAGCGCCAAGCTAAGCCTAGCTTGCCCCTGAGGGTTCCGGTTGGGTTTTCTCACTTGAGAATGCGCCCGCCGTGCCGGGAATTTCTCCGCAGGGGCGTCGTCAGCATTCGGTCTCACGGAGGGCACTGTCCGACCCACGCCACACGCGAGAAGACAGCGAAAAGCGAAAGCACATACATAGAAGCAGACACGTAGCCACCCACTAGGTCTTCGTCTTCTTCTTCGCCAATTCTTCGCCAAGAGTCACAGTGATGCAAATAAAGTTGTATTCTATATGGACAACGACACAAGCAGAGGCCGGTCATAATAGATGGCAATAAACGAAATTACTTGCGATTTGAAAATTAGAATCTGTATAATGTACAACAAATGTCTAAAAACGCCCAGGTAGAGAAAAAGATTAGGAATACAACCGCTCTCTAGATTGGTACTTTGATCAGTACAAAGTAATTCGGTAGCTGGGAAATGCGCGCCTTGCGCTTGTTCGGCTTCAAAAACACTTTTTCTGCCGTACAAAGCCAAACATCCTTCACCCTACTCGAAAAGAAAACTTTGTTTTCTTAGAATGTCAGCGGTTAATGTCAACAGCATTGAAAATGCGGTTAAACGTTCCTAAAATGGAAACGACGCCGGTGCGCGATCGACTTCAGTGTTAGAAAAAAATATTTCTGAATCTACCGCAGAGCGGCTAAGCGGCTTCAGCAGACAAATTTCGAAACATCATAACCTGCATTGCGTTTCATGTTTACAGTTTCTAAATTCAGGCACGGTCCTCATTTTCAAATGAAGTAAAGATTAGAAATCATTTTTTCCCAAAATCGTATAGGTGCCCAATTACATCTTGTCCCAATGTACCAGTCAGTCGTTTCTAACATATTCCCTTGCGCCGATATAGCAGAAACCCGTCGCCTGAGCACCATGGTGATGATCATGAATCTGGAATCTGTGATTAAAGAACGCCATGGCAAAAGATTTTTTTTTACTCAAAGTGAGGTCAAAGACCCATTTCTCAAACATATCACCCTAAAGAATCCGAGCGCCAGGCTGGGTATAATTTGTTCCTATCATATATCCGTGACCATTGTATCACTGTTACAGGCCATCTCAAAGACAGAAAGCTAAGCACACTAGGTCCTACATTGTTTTTGGCCTCCCATTAAATAAGGCAACTCGTGCTTGGCGATTTTAACTTTAGCTTGAGCTTTTGACTTTGAGCATGGCAATCGTGGAAGCTTTTCTGATGTTCTCCTCCGAATCAATATGTATCTCGATGTAGCGACGGGGAGAAGAATTTTACTCCTCGCATATTCTTCACGACTGTAGATATCAAGAAAGTCAAGTCACTCAAAGCAAGAAACGCATAGAGTAGTTGATTTTTTTAGAATTCCTGGTGATGAATATTACAAATGATCTAGTGGAATATCATTCTTCACATGAAAGGAGGTTGGTTTTTATTTATAAACAAAAGCATTACGCGCTGCTAGGCGATTTAGACCACCGACACCCGCCTGTCTACGGTGCAGTACCAACTGAGCAAAGGAAGTAGCTGTCGAGCAATCTACTTTCAAGTGTAAGTTGAGTGTAGTCTAGCACAGACTGTGATCAGCCGAGCCACCCTCCTCTAACATCCCGTAATACTGCATTTGCCAAACGGAGCGTTCTGGTTGTAGGTTCGGCTACAAAGAGAATAAACGCTCTCGAAAGCAGAACGTAGGCCGGCCGCCGAAGTGCTTTATTTGGAAGAGCATCGCACGCGATATGCACAGGTAATGAGTTCGAATCTACCTAATGGCATGTTGATGCATCTTCTTCTCTCCTAGAATTATTTATCATTCAGAGATAAAGAGTGACACTACTCACTCTCCGTTATTCAGGGCTTGGTATCAATAAATATATTCGTCGAGGTATTATAAGACTTGTGATTATCGACTTCCTTCATTTGTAAATAAAACTACTGTAAAGACAACAGTAGATTTGTCTATGCATGGACGCGGTGTGGTGGGAACAATAGAAGTGAAATTTTAGAGTAGCTCTTGCAACGTTGGCATGTATTCCTGCCATATAGACATATAGGCCATGTAGCTTTTCTCGCTGGTAGGTCTCTGCTCCTTCAATGCAGCGCAAGCGTTCTGTTAAAAGCCCAATACATGCTCAAAAAGTTTTATTCGTTTGATGTGGAGCGGCCCGCCAGAGCGCGCTGTGCAAGCTCGATCACCTCTGTACGCGAAAAGATTATGAATGCGGAACAAGTCACGAGCTACTGACTAGAACACTCTGTAATGCAGTCAGTCTGAACAATGCCAGCAGCGAGACCGGAATCCATTTATAATATGCGCCACCACCGCTGTTTCAAAGCCCAGAAACTCGTGGCATGAGTATCCAGTGAATGAAGCTGACATGCCTTGACATTTCAGTGCGGATGTAACTGGTTGCGGGCGTAGATGAAGAAATTCAAGGGAATGAACAGGAAGGCTAAAAAAGAATGAGAGGCACTAGAGGTAGAAACGTGTCAACGATTTTCTTGACAAGCTGGTAAAACACGGGCAATTCTGATAAATAAAATACGCGCTTCCCAACGAGCCATAAATATTTTACCGCCTTAAATGAAATAACCTCAGCGCTGAGAAGTTCTTTCTTTCCAGGTTACACTATAAGGTAATTTTACAGTCCCACAACGGCCTCTTTTTCGTCGCGTGGAATTGCTTTAAGAAGTAATTCTTTAAGACAGTATAGGAGTGACAGCACCTTACTAACCACACATCAAAAGAAATGGCGCACATCATATACCTCAAACTTAAGAGTTCAAAAATGAGTACCTTTCGGTTGTATTTGTTTGCTGACATAATTCTCTTTTCGAAGTTGTTAGTACTGCCTCCTCGATGCTCTCTATTATTTTTACTGAAGGTCTGATATCTCGCTTTGCTCCATTGCTGAACGCTTTACTGAAGTTTGATGAATTTTTTTTGTCCTACTGTGTGCAAAGATGCTGTTCACGCTTTGAATTTTTTAATATTGCTAACTTGATGTTTTTATATGTTTATGATTATTTGTTTCTGACATTTTGCTTTTTCTGCAACGCTCAAGCCTGCTGATCTATCTCCTGCGAGCCAGCCCAGCGAAAATTCCTTTTTGGGAATGCTGCAGCAGTAAATAATAATTCAAAGTCCCGTTTTAGGTAGATGGTAACTAGTTCGTAACACGTTCTACTTGCAATAACAGCTTCCAAAGCTGTAATATCACGTAGAAATCTTATGTGTGCAATTCATGCTATACCACGCTAGCCTAGATTCTTCATAAACTCTAACACAAAAATACTAAGCTTAAATTAGCAATGCTTTATTACAAATCCTTAAGACGTTTCTGCATGTATATTTAGGTTTGTACGTGCACTCATATATTGCAACAGCAAAAACAAATCGTCTTGATTTTTTAAATACTCAAGCGATAATTCTGCTGACATTTACTGGGTGGCACTGGTATGATTTCAACCATGTCGCATCTTCGCAGATAAAACCATGAGGCAGCCTCTTTACAGAAGGTGAAACAAAGATAAAATACTTTTTTCATCACCTTGCAAAACCGGCCGTTTGAAAACAATGTCAGAAAAAGAGAATGACTTCAAAGCTATAGATTCGATTTGAAACTTGAAAGCAGGAGGTAAAAACAAGGACCGGCACTTCGCATCGTAAAATCTACAGTGCTGCACAATATACTCGTCCGATCAATGATTGTGTCAGCCTCAGAAACAGGCAGTTGGATAGAGAAGGAATTTTGTTTTCAGCAAAATGCTGTTCTCTGGTGATTTAATGCTTATGAGAAAATTTTTGCTCAGTGCCGTCCTGCACCGGGCCGATATGAAGTAGGACAAAGCAAGGCCAGAAAAGCATCACATAAACGGATGGCGCCAGATTCCAGGGCTCAGTATCTCACCATCATCAACAGATGCATAGGCACGTGTTTCAAACACTGCGCTCCGAGCATACGACGCAGCCTTATGTAGACACATTACCAGCTCCCTGCAAACCTTTAAATGGTTTTCTAAAGGCAACCACCTCCATATACCCAAACGGCTAAACTGGCGACAGTTTTAGGCAAGGAAATGAGGCCATGGCCAGTGTAAACCTCTCCCTTTCTTTGAGAGACGAATTATTCTGAAGGCCAGCACTACGCAGCTGAGCATCAGCGTACACACAGCACATCGTCATTGATTGGCAGCACGAAAATACGAGACGAGTATGTAGCCGCAAAAAAAGGTACATACACATCACGTGTCAAATCAAACTTGGAGAGAGTAGGATCCCATGAAACAAAGAAGTATGCAAACTCGGCTACATTCTAACGTTAATGCCCCTCAAGACGTGGTGACTCGCACGAAACCTCTCGAACCATACCCAGGAGTCTTAACGCCCACAAATATGACCCATGTGACAGACCTATATTAAGTACGCCTTTCACAACGTATTTATTACGTTTGCAAGAAGCGGCAAGGAAAACTAAGTCCGTATGGTCTACAAGAAAAGAGGGTAGAGTTCTGATTCCTATTCAGCTGGGCTATACTTTAGAGTGGCTCCGCCACTGCGAAGCAGGCAGACAGGTAGTTAAATTCATCACCTCAATAGAGGCGCTGCAGGACTGCGGAAAAGCCGCGGATGAAGCCTCAGCAGGGGACGAGGAATGCGTCGAGGTGCTGACCCATGGCCCGGAGCTCACTGTATTGGAGACGGCAGGACAGCCTTCACTGCCCCTGCATAGGGTGTCGATGGCCCTGCCAGTGGCACCTTCAAAGTGGCCTGGCCACGTGCGCATTGGTATGTGGTGTACCGTCCCTGCGCACCCTGCGAACCACGTGGTCTAAAGAGGTGCTAGCAGTGAAGGAGAATGTGCATTGTATGAGTGAAAATCGCCTTTGTGCTTCTTTGAATGAGATATTTTTCTTTTTTATAGCTATGATTTTCTTCTCTTTTTTTCCAGAATGCACATGCTCTAGAATAAGCCAAGTGGTCCGCATCGAAGGTGCCACAATATGGCGTACTATCAGAGTTTAATGAATCATGATCGTTTGATGCAGCTTTAGCTCAGGTTTCGTGGCCACGGCAAAGGAAATAGCGGAGACCCTACTTCTGAGATATAAAAAACACCGAGTTTTGTCGATGACTCAATTAAAAGAAATTTATTTATCAGGTTGGTACTAGATAATAAAAGGATTCAATATAAGCTCTTGCTGCGTCGAAACATCTCTGTCACAAAGTTCATGCCTGCCCTGCCCAGCTTTGACCTTTGTTTCCCAGAAACATGCATCCCCATTATTCTGGACCATGCGCCTCGAAAAACCGGTCGCGCCATCTCGCGACAGCCGGCGGCGCGGCGGCGCGTAACTCAATGGCGACGAAAAATAAAAATTGATATTTCGTCGCGCATAACAGTTAGAAATTAGCTCTCTCGCCTAGACGTTAAATGCATCTTAAAGTTTCATTTAGTCGAGTTTCATCGATGTAGCTTACATATTGCGTTTGCATTGAGCAATGACCTATGACAGCATGGAGCCTATGGAAAGGTCCTGCAAAATACCCCACTTGACTTCAATTTATCGCTCACTACAGCCCTATTTTAAAATATATCGACAAGCTCTAGCAGGTTCACGTAGGGTAATGTCCTACCTTTCAGGAAGTATAAGGTATTTTACATTTCAATGGCGTAAAAGTCTTCCTGCGCTATTTCACTGTTGATCATGCATCATCAGCTTTTTCATGAAACGTGTGGCGCCCTCTCTCGGTGCGTTGGAAAGGCACACGTCCCTGCTCGCGGCCGGGCTCGAGTAGCGGAGGCGCCTCGATTCCGGCCGTGCCCTGCTACAGTGTCCCTGCTTTGGTAGGTTGCTTTGGGAGGTTGAGCCTGCCGTACGAATGCGCAGTTTTATCGAAAGTGCCCCCATCGGAGGGAGGCTATGGCCATGGGCTGCTACATAAAATGCTACAAGAAAGCGTGTGCCTTCTATGAGGTACATAGAGGAAATTATAAGAAGACTCTTTTGCTTGACAGGTACATTTTTCATTAAGCGCGTACAGTGACCACACCGGCATAGGTGATAGTGGAATTGCGTAAGCAATAACAGTGCAAAGCAATGAAGCTTCTAGGTACTTTCGTTCAAGCAGTGAAATTTGTAATTCCTGGACGCTCATACTTAGAGCTCACTCACCGATACTTGTATATAGTTCTTGCACTGTGCATTCAAAATTGTAAAATCGTGTCTTAATGTCTACATTTCAACACTCATGTTATTAGCCTCAATAGCAGAAAGCTCTTCCAATATTTCATCGATGTGGTGCAAGAGCAGCAAGGATGCGTTGAAGTGAATGTTGCATGTGTTGCACATAAGAGGCGGCTAACCTGATGCTGCGTTTTATGCCAGTAGGTTATTTGTCCAATGTAACAATTAGTAGTGTGGTAGTTCACATTTTTGTCTAGGTTGGTAAAGTGCTTCTCACGATTCGATCGTTCGCCGTCGAGAAGGGGTTTACCATTGCTGTAATCGATGCTAGTTTCGGCAATTCTGTCAAAGATGTACGTGAAGGATGAACCACTAACGAAGACTTAATAGAGTGGCATGCTGGGAACTATTCTGAAGAGTGTGCCATCAGTTCGGCAAGCCAGTAACTACGCCGTTACCCAGCGCAGCAATAAAGAGTCAAACTCTAGTTAAATGTTCTTGATTATAATTGAAATCTGCTAAGAAATGAACAGAAGTTATTGTCGGATAACACGATGTTTAAAAGATTACTGGTTTTCTCCAGTACGGTGACTCGGCGCTCCACCCAACCCGTTTGTGCAATGCGCCGCTAGCGCGATTCATTAGCGACAGGACGCTACATGCTCGCGGCCCTGAATATGCAGTGAATTTACCGTGTTGCGAATATGTGCAACAATACCCATAAGCACTTTCGCACGAGTGGCGCGAACATATTTTTTTTTTGCATAAGTTCCAACCTACCCTCGTTTTTTTTTCTGCCGCTCTCCTATCTACTTTTCGCTATCCTCTCTCTTTGCTTTTAATTCCACCGGTTGCAGTTCCAGTGTTTGAGGTATTAGATAGCACTCGCTGGGCCGGCAACATTTTTAGCTTCCTTTTTGTATTCTCGTCAGTTGTTGTTGCCTCTGAAGCTGTTGGCAAGCTACTACGTCTTGGATGTGTGACTCCCGGGGAGTTAGCGCGGCTTTTTAAGCGCACAAACCGCGGGAGTCAGAAGAGGGAGCCGTTTCCACGGAACGATCCAGCGACTTTTAAATGTGCCATGCATCTCCATGTTCCTGGTGCTGGTTCCCTTCCCCTGTCGAGCGGACGGAGAGAATTTCAAGCCGCGGAGAGAAGGGGTTGGGGGGCGATGAAAGAACAACTTAAACCGCGAAGAAAAGTTCGGGGAACCTGAAATAGCTTCAAGCCATGAAGAAAAGAGCCACCGAGAGCCCGGCGATCCTTCCATTGTTATAAACCGGACCCCCCTTCCAACGCGTACACGAGCGCCCGCGCGCTGATGCCGACATCCAGCACGGACGCCTCACCTAGGCTTGCTGGCGTCTCCTGCAGTGCGCATGCGCAGACCGGTTTCGGCTTACGCTAAGAGCGCGGACGCTGAGCGCGGACGCTGAGCGCGTACGCCCAGAAAGGGCTATTCGAGTTGGCGCCTCTAGGCCTTTTTTGGGGTGGGATGACTGTCTTTGAAGTGGCACAGGAGGCCTCCGATAATGATGTCCGGCTTGTGTGTAGTTTGCATCCCTTCCTTTCTGAGAACACTGGCCAAGGTTGCGCAGACACCCTTTACGTACTAACTGCATACGCGTTTTTGCCACCAGCGTGTCCTTAGCATAAGCATATCGAGTTGTTTTCGTTGCATCCTTTTCAGTTTTAGATGATACATCGAGTGAAGAATCTTGGGTATCCATTGCCAAGAAATTTTCTTTTGCTGATGATGAGTTTTAATGGCGCACTGGCAACCTCGCACCAAGCGCAATGGGTTGAAGTGTTTTCTTCAACACAATGTTAGGTGGAAGACCATTTTCCGAGCACTTCAACTCAAAGAAACCAAGCGCCAGGCTTCGAGAAAACTTCTACCCATTGGAAATCAGTGGGTACACGGCGACACTGCGGAACGAATCACACCGTCCTCGAGCCGCATGCTCAAAGCGATGTGTCATTGCTGTTGTCGCTGATTTTAAAACAAATATGCAAGAATTGGGAATCGTCTTAACCAAAACTTGCTTGAATTCCACCCTACCCTTAGGGCACAATTTTCAGCAATGTTCCTCCCAAAAAGGCTACGGGAACAAGACGCACAACACGCAGCATTAAACGGATGAAGAACGTGGAGAGGCGGTAACGGAACGGGCCAAGGATGATTTGAGCAGGTGCATAGGTACGGAGAAATTCTTTTTCAAGAGCTACACGGGCAGCCGGTAGCAGGGTGGTAAGAGGGAGGAAGAAAAGGACAGTGGGGAGGGGTCTCCTGCTGTGCCTTTGCCTGCCTTTCTTGTTTTTTCTCCTTTTACTTTTCCTCAAATCGTGGAGCGCAGTCCATGGTTGCTTTTTGGATGCGCTATGTTTCTGTTCCCTATGGTGCGAAGCACGAGCTGCACGACATAGTCGGCGCCTCTGCGAAAACGGCCCGGAAAGGTCATGGACGCACTCTTGCCTCCAGGCTGTCACAAAAAAAAAAAACTTACAACCGCTAATGTGTCAGTCCTGGCAAAGGGTTTCTCCACACGCAGACAAAAATCTCCCAAAAAAGACATCAGAATTTCTGCAGAAGATTCTTTACTGCCTTCCGCCAAACTAAGGAATTCCACCAGCCTTGTTAAAAGCACAGCGCCTGGCACAGGTAGACAGTGCCACCAAAATCATTTTCGGACGAGTTAGCGTGGTTACGCCAGTTGCAACTAGGAGTGCTAGCACTTCGGTTTTCAGTGCTGTTTCAGTGTTCGGTTCCGTTGCGCATAGATGCAGCTGATGAAGACGACGATATCCAAAATACAGCGCTTGAGACTGGTATTTTATGACGCAGATTGTTCGGCTGCGGCGGTGTGGCAGTCGACGGCGGCAAAAAAGCGCTCCGCTGCCGCCGACGCCGGCGAATCGCCCGGAAAAACGCTCCATGCGGGCCACGCCTAACGCTGTAACCAGCAAAACGTATGCGTTCTCGCCGCCTCGGGTTCGAAACTCGCTCGCGGCCGTAAAACATTTTCGATTATTTTATTTCAGGTCAAGTAAATTTCAGACATACAAAGAGGCCACGTCGAAATCCAAAATCGAAGCCTCAGTGCGGCAATGAAAAACGCAACATGTAACCAGTAACGTTTTTTGGTTCTTACGTTTTCCGCTTCGGTTCTATTTTATGCATTATTTGGGCTTGGTATTTGTTATTGCGCGTTTCTCTTAGTTTTATGGCACGGCTGTGCCTTGAAGCTTCTACTTTATCACCGCGCTTTTCTTTGGCGCGCCGGGCATCTTCCCGGGCGTTTGCTAGGAGCATGCTTTGTTTGAGTCGTTTATTGTTCGTAACTATTTCTTTTTGTCTTCTTAATGCTGCATATTCACAGGCTAAGTGTAATTAGCTGTGACGGTTACGGGTCTTCTCATGTGCGCATAACTTTAACCGAAAGTTTGTCTTTATGTTGATTTGTATCTGCTGAGCTGTTGAGTTTCTGTTAATCGTCCATGACTCCCATGATTTTTATTTATTTATTCAAGGTACCTACAGCGCCTTGAGAGGCATTATTGTAGGGGGGGGGGGGTAAGTACATTAACAGTAAAATTCAATACAGCACAAGAGAACAAAACAGAAATAAAAGTTACAGAAAAATGATAAGAACTTCCAAAAAGATAAAAGCATTCTGATTGCACCCGAGACACAGAACAAACACTGACAGCAGCATAATCAGAATATTGCAAGGTCAATTGCTGCCTGGAAATTCTCGCTCTCAAACACTTCATTAGGCAGCAGATTCCAGTCACTTATTGTGTTGGGAAAAAATGAATATTTAAATGTATTGATCCGGCAGTTATACCCTCTAATTTTCATGGTATTGTCCCTTCTACTCAAAACGTAGTGAGGTTGCCTTAAATAGAGGCTTTTAATAATTCCCGTTTTATTATTGTAAATGTCGTACAAAAACTTTATTCTAAAAACTTTTCTTCGGTGGGATAATAACTTGCAACCAAGAGCTTCCCGAAGTTCAGAACCTCTAACCTTAAAGTTGTAATTCCCAGTTACGAACCTTGCGGCCCGCTTCTGAACTCGTTCTAGCTTGTCCTTTAAAATATTTGTGAACGGGTCCCAACATACGCATCCATATTCGAGAATTGGCCTGACATTCGTAAAGTACAATGTTTCTTTTAGGCGTGGAGTCGTATGTTTAAAGTTTCTTTTAAAAAGGTTGAGAACGCAGGAAGCCCTGGCAGTTATCGCGTCGACGTGTGCGGTCCAATCCAACTTCGCTGTAAATGTGATACCGAGATACTTTACTCTGTCCTTTGTCTGTAGAACCGATTGATTTAGATTATAGTTGCCCCATATCTTCTTTTTTTTGTTTGTGAACTGCATGGAAAAGCCTAATGTCTATACGGCACTCTTGTAATAAAAGGAAGTTGGTGCTGCATGTGTGTGGTGTAGTCTTCGCTGCAGCATGTCTCTCCACGATGGCGATGCTGTAGGACTGGAAGATATATTTCCAGCATGTGTAGAATTATTTGGTGATCCTAAACATCTTCACAAAAACAGCGCGTACGAAAGTGCGGATGGCAAGGGCACGCTGCATGCTATGATCCCGTCAATATAGTTGTTTGAAAATACACAGACATACTATCGGTTAGCAAAAGACAAAAACTAACGCAAATTTGGCTGCGGCACAATGAAAGACATTTAAAACTAAAAAAAAACCTCTCATTTACGGCAAACGTTATCACGACTGCGGCTTTCAAAAGCACTGAAGGATTTCTGTGCTAGGACAGGCTTAGTTAGGCTTTTTTCTGGGCGCTGTACAAAGTGACACTGAAAGCCACGCACTAACGGTGCTACTGTTCCCTAGTCAAAGGTGATTCGGCCAAGTCCGGGAAATCAGCTTCGAAGGCGCAGCAAAGGTGTCTGCATTGGTGGAAGGGGTGGGTGGACAATTTTCAATTCTCAGAAAATAAGAATGGTTTAGCCGGGGCGAACACATGTGCATGTGCATGGAAGAAACACACGCCAGAAGTGGAAACGTTTTGCATTCCATACGTGAAAGGCGTGAGCGAGACGTTGGAACGCATTCTCGGTAAAGAAGGGTGCTAACAACGCACAGTCTATTGAGTGGCTTTACGACTACCACCATCGGACGCCTTCTCCCCCCCCCCCCCCAAACGGCCGTCACCCAAAAGAAAGGGCCCAAGAGGTTGTATACCAAATGTCCTGCTCGGTCTTCCCGGAATCGTACATAGGGGAAACGAAGAACTTCGCCGAAATAATGAGGCAACACAAAGCGGACGTCCGACAAATGAACCGTGACCCCAGAGCTGCGGCCGAACACTGCGAGGCATGCGACCACCGAATGGACGTTGACGGCACTAATGTACTGGAAACCGAAGCTAACCCACACAGGAGGCTTCTACTTGAGTCGTGGCTCATCCAACAGACAGGGAAGAATGTTAATCGCTCCCTGGGGACACTTCCCGCTTCTTACATCCATGGTTTGCAGCCACTGACCCGGATGTCTTCAACACGAGGGCTTAAAAAGCCGAGGTTCGGACCATCCGAGGGTTTGTTGACAGCCCGGCGCCGAGATGCGGCGATTTCCCTGTTAATCCCCGTCAGCAGGAAGCGTGCATGGCGAGGCAAGCGGGCGTAGACCGGCGAAGGCAAAGACCGAGCCAGAGGAAAGGAGTCAAGACGTTTTCCCGAAACCGCCCGCCTCCCTTCGCCCGTCTAAGGAAACCACCGCAGTGATAGCGTAGCATAGCGCATGGTCAGCGCGGACGCGGCAAGCAGACGCCGCGTCTAAGCCGCGACGGCGTCTAAGTCAGAGGATGGGGCATACCAACGGGTCCCGAGAAGTGGGCCTGCTTAACGAAACGCTGAAGCGTGTTCAGAGGCAGCAACGACAGGCTGGCGCCTCTTTCCAGATTTTGCGGGGACGCCTGTCAACAGTCGTCCCGAAGACGAGTAGTCTACTACTCGCAGCGGTAGCGATCGGTTGAATATCGGTAATTGGCGTAAAGCTGGGAGCCGCATGGGAATGTTTTGATGTATTTTCATATGTTTCTCTTTTTACTTTTTAAGGGAGAGAGTTTGAGGGAAGAATGGGGCGTGGCACGTAAACCTGTTGGCCCAAGAATTCCAAGGGTTCATTCCCGGAATTACATTTTCTTATAGCAATTTAGATGTGCTGTGTATTTCAGGGAGAGGGTTTGAACCTTGCCGAAATTGGAGGGCGTGCCATGAAGTTTGTAAACCAATGATGGGTTAGTTTGCTGTTGATTGGGCGATGCAAGAGGTGGGCCGGGTTTCTAGGTCTTTAAAACCAGGGTCCGAAGCCATGGGAGATCGTTCTGAGCTAGATTTAGATCCCTTGCATCTTCGGCGGTGCCAATGAAGGAAGAATTTCCCTTAGCCAGTTCCATGTAACCGCCATCGCCCCCCCCCCATACACCTTGCCCTCGTCTCCCGCATCCTTTAAGCTCCTCAGGACCTGGCTGTCTCGCTACTGTCTGTCGTCAGCTGCATCTCGTTAGCCAGTTCCCTGCGTCCATTGACTTTCTTCTGCTGAAGTTTTGATCTACCACCTAGTCGAGAGAGTCATTGCCAAAACGGTAAGTAACAACCTTCCCAAGCCATTTCTTTAAGCACCTCGGTCCATGTTACGTTTTGTGTTTGTTTGCATGTCCTGATTACACAATTCAGGGCGGTCTGTAGAGCTTGTTGGTAACTTTTTTTAATTCCTACAGCATGACAAGCGTAGAGCTTACATGCGTGTGCAATCACTGTGGATTTGGTTTGTGTGGAAGGATTGTCACGGAAATTCAGTGTGGGGTCATCGTTTCGATTAAAGAAGATAAGAGGCTTAGGCAGAATTCGACACAACCACTAGGTTGCGAACCAAACGCGCTCGAGGCCACAAACACGCTTTGGTGTTTTGGGGAAAGGAAATGGCGCAGTATCTGTCTCGCATATCGGCGGACACCTGAACCGCGCCGTAAAAGAAGGGATAAAGGGGGGAGTGAAAGAAGAAAGGAAGAAAGAGGTGCCGTAGTGAAGGGCTCCGGAATAATTTCGACCACCTGGGGATCTTTAACGTGCGCTGACATCGCACAGCACACGGGCGCCTTAGCGTTTTTCCTCCATAAAAACGCAGCAGCCGCGGTCGGGTTCGAACCCGGGAACTCCGGCTCAGTAGTCGAGCGCCCTAACCACTGAGCCACCGCGGCGGGTAATGATCTGGGAACAAGAACAAAGGACGCGTCTTCGTTTGGAGCTATACACGAGGGCCACGATTAAACATTAATTCTTTCGCATTCCATGATTTCACAAGCAGTCTTCAGTGTCCTCAAAATTTCTTCGTTTTTTTTCTGACATATAACTGCGAATTTGTAAAGATAATACTTGTACATAGTGCCTGACCACTCTCCCTCCTATAGTTTATGGCTATAGTTATTTCTCTAATCTGCCTGATATCCCTTTATTTGCGCTGCCCCAGCTCAGGTGCTCGCAGCAGGAAAAATCTTTGCCTTCTTTTCTTTTTATTATTTGGATAAAATCACCGCTACTAATACTACATAGAATTGCCACCCATCACAGTTAGCATTCAACATTGCACATGCGACACGTGACACGCCACCGCGGTGGCTGAGTGGTTATGGCGCTCGGCTGCTGGCCCGAAAGATGCGGGTTCGATCCCGGCCTCGGCGGTCGAATTTCAATGCAGGTGAAATTCGAGAGCCCCGTGTACTATGTGCTGTCGATGCATGTTAAAGAACCCCAGGTGGTCGAAATTTCCCAAGCCCTTCACTACGGCGTCTCTCATAGCCTCAGTCGGTTTGGGGCGTTAAACCCTCATAAAACAACGACCATAAAAAATGTACACAACGACCGGTCGTTCATGTTTATAGCATGCAAACAGCTTAAGGCCCTGGCTTACATGGTGCTAATTGCGGTTTACTTAGTGCTCTCATATTTTATTAGGTAAAATTACAACATTTGGCCAGAAAAAAGCAGTACAGGGAGACGTCGGAGCAAATGTATTATTATTCCAAAGGATATGCAAGGCACTGCAGATAATTTAGCGAAGCTTAAAGAGATAACATGCAAAGGTCCGAATAATGCAGAAATACAGCAGGCGCCTTCTGCTGGACATAATATTTCTGAAGTACGTAATTAACAAGTAGCGCTATCTCTCTTGTTATTCATAACTTTAGCTCAACATTTTCAACATAAATGTAGACCAAGTGAGGACTTTATTTACTAATGTACGCATGTCAGTGTTACCGGATACGTTGTCATTCACAAGTAGACATGTTGCAAAGCATGCAAGGCGAGCGAATTAAAGAGGAATCGCTCGTGGGCGATGTAAAACGGTACAGCATACCTACTGACAGAGGAGTGAAGCGGCAAGATATGACACATAAAAAAAAAACCTGCAGCTGGTTCGCTTTCCCATCTCGAGGAATAAAAATAAGCGCACAACAATATGTTTGGATAGAACAGATGACAACCTAAACCTTGCAAGTGCAGAATATTTGCAGCGCGCGCATTTGTTTCTTCAAGCTTTCCTTAGCATTAGCTGAGCGACTCTGAATACCAGGTGTTACCTGGAAGACGTTTCAAAAATATGCGTTTTGGCTTTAAAATATGGCTTTTACGGCACAGTATTACCAGTGTGAATTTTTTCCGGTGAATCGTTTTAACTATTCAGCTGGTTAACTAGATTTTAATAATTAACTTTTAACAATTGCAGTTAGGCGCTTAGTCGTAATTTTAGATTTGTAGCCGGTAGTTAGTAATAGCCATATAAGTTTTTAGAATTTCCAAAACATGGTTACCTTTGGCCGGCCATATGGATCGACAAAATTTGGCTGTTTCGACTAGTTACGCGCTCTGGAAAGGTTTCTTTGCTTGCATGCTTTCGAAAGCGCACGTATTTTGGCGCTAACTGGTTCTTGAAAATTGGCTTTTGAGGAGAGGAAATGACACAGTAAAGTTCCCGCCTATCTCGGCGGGCACCCGAATTGCACCGTAAGGGAAGAGATGAAGGAGGGAGTTAAAGAAGAAAGGAACAAATAGGTGCCGTTGTGGAGGGCTCCAGAATAATTTCGACCAACTAGGGATCTTCAAAGCGCAGTGGTATTGCACAGCGCATGGGTGCCTTTTGCGTTTCGCCTCCATAGAAGCGCAGCCGCTGCGGTTGAGTGCCAACCCGGGTACTCCTGCTCAGCAGATGAGCACCTTAAACACTGAGCCATCGCATGATGTAGCCAAATTTTGTCGAGCCACTGCGATGAGGGTAATCGCGTTTTCGAAATTCTAAAAACTGATACGGATATTAGTAACCTACCTCTAACTGCAACTAGGCGCCTAACTAATAGTTAAAAGTTAATATCAGAATTAGTAAACCAGCTTCCTCCCGGTTTACTGCCTGTTAACTACTGGGTAACTACCGGTTAGCTACAGTTTGCGGGCACTGGTATACTATGCCGCAAAATCCATATTTTAAAAGCGAAAGCTTTTCCTGCTTTCGTCGGAGCGATTTCGCCGTCACCTCACGTTTGATCTTGAACGTCCTAGCTGCGCCGCTGCCATAGCAACCCAGCAAGTGACTTCGCCGCGCCGCCAAGCCTAGTCTTCGCCGTCTCTGCGCAGGGGCTCCACAGCCGTGCAGCGGCTGCTGCCTGGCCACGTTATCTAGCCGAGTATCAGCTGGATAAAAAATATTAGCTGTTGCTCAACTACTGCTGAACCTTGTTAGAGAGCGAGAGCTGCGATGTATCGTGCAAGCAGACGCGGCTTAGCGTCTGTAGCGTTGAGTGCGTTCCGCACACTGGATGAGCAGTGCGCCCAACCTGCCACCCTGGCAGGTGGCATTTGAATTAATGGCTGATCGCGAGAGGTTGGTCAGGCTTCTGCCTATTGCTGCAGTGCCGCGTGTCTGCCACAACGTTGTCAGCGCTAATGCATGCAGCCCACATCTTTCTCTCACCACCATCACGTACCTCAAAGCGCTATTGAGGCGCCCACTTACACAGGTGGCCAGTTGTATGCGCCCTTCCTTTCCACAAAATCACCAAGAAAGTTGTCAACGCCAAAACCAATGAACACAATGAACGCCGACGACTTTCGATTTGTTAGCTGAGCTAATCCGGGAAAGCTTAATT
Source organism: Amblyomma americanum (assembly GCF_052857255.1). Taxonomy (NCBI): domain Eukaryota; kingdom Metazoa; phylum Arthropoda; class Arachnida; order Ixodida; family Ixodidae; genus Amblyomma; species Amblyomma americanum. The sequence continues at coordinate 178,201,178 of NC_135498.1, read as the reverse complement.
TTGATGATGACTTAGTCTTCTCTGTAACACCTGCTATGTGTTACTGCTGTTATCTGTATAAGAGAGCCCAGAAAAATTCAAACCTTTTTCTTTTGCATTTGTTTATTGATGTTTGAAAAAATGTTGTTAGCTTGCATATAAATAAGCTGCGAGGAACAAAAACTTAAGAGGTGTCTTGATCACGTTTTCTTTAGGTTTTTAGGTTTTCATTGACTAAAATGTGTTAGAGAAATTGGTAAAATTGCACAGTAGGAGGCCTCAAAGCGCGGCAGTCAGGGAGACTTCCTATAACAAAATGTCTCCGCAATTGGTATACCGCCAGTTTTCACTCGGACTCAAAAAAGGGACGACGAAAGGCGCGAGTGGACTACCTGCGCCGCACACACCGACAGGCACGAAATGCTGTATACGTCGACGCAGCCATGTACCCCAATTCCACGAACGCGGTGGCGGTAGTTTTGGACACCAACTTCAAGGAAATCGCCAGCGCCTCTCTACGCAACTGCTCTCCCACAGTAGAAGAAACGGCCGCAATCGGTCTCGCCATCCAGCACGGCGATACCACGCGAAACGGACTAAAAATTGTTACAGACTCCCAGTCGGCGTGTCGGCTCTTCCTCACTGGCAGACTTCCACACTCCATCGCTCCCATTCTGACTACCCGACATGTTAAAAATTCCACATGCAAGCACCAAATCACTTGGGCTCCTGGGCACGAGGGGCTCGAGGGAAACGAGGCCGCGGACAGTCTAGCTCGAGATACACCAACCGAGCGACTAACCTCCCCGACGTCACCCCTCTTTCCTCTATGTACGGCGAACGCCTCCTCCTTCTCCGAACGCAAAGGCAAGTCTATCACCCACCACACTTGAAGCTAACGGTGGCAGAGGCGAGGGGCTGGCGACAACTACAGACGATCACCTTCCCAAACCTACACAAATACCATATCATGTTTCCCAATAGATACGACGGAATCTGCCCCTGGTGTGGCGGAATTCCAACAAAATACTATGTAACATGGGGCTGCTCGGGTAGCAAGCCCCCCGAACTAGACAAACATCAATGCGAGGAACAGTAGGAGTCTGCCCTGCTCAGCTCCGATTTTGTGACCCAGCGTAGCCTGATATCCCAAGCAAGAGCAACTGCGGTGGACATTGGGGTCCTGAAATAAGGACTCCACCCAAAATCTGTTTTTTCCCGCCTCTTTATCCTACCTTTCTATGAATAAAAGTTTTCTACTACTACTACTACTACTACTACCGCCAGTTTTTAACACTCGACTTCCAAACTTAGGGATGATGCCAGAGACAAAGCATTTTTCATAAATATATTTTTTCGCGCTAAGCGGGCAGCCTGAGTCCAGTAAGGTAGATAACGCGGTCACGATTTTGAGCAAACCCTTCAATCCCCAGTAACTTAAGTCCTCTAGGGCACTCATTTCGTCACAAATGGATATGTTAACATTTGCATAAATTACCATTCTAGTTCATTGGCTCTTCATTTCGTAGTGACATATCTTTCCTTTGTATTTTGTTTGGTTCACTTGTGCTTCGTTTTGTCGTTCCTCGGCGTGTGTGAGTTTTCTTGCGCTAAATGTTTCACCATGCCATCTTTTTTTTTACAGAGCAAGGGATACCTTATAAAATGGAAAGGATATTCCAAGTGGCATTGCTCCGTTGAACCAAGAAAAAATCTGAACGGCGCCTGTCTCCGGGAATTTAAGCACCCAAGCAAGCCATCGCCACAACGACTGGAAGCTGCTGCTGAGGAATTAATTTACGCTGTGCAAAAGAAACTTTCCAACAGCCGTCGATCCAGCGGGCTTGTCAAGGTGAACATAGACCTGGACATCTTTAGATGGGTTTTCAGTAGGAAAGGAAGGCCGCTCAAAAGGGGTTGGATTGTTTGCAATGAGTCAGACTTTTCAAAGCTGAATCTTCCCTTTGGGTGGCATACTCGAGAAACGAAACTTGGCAGTGTAGTGGCAATTGAGTTCCCAGTGCGTGTGAAGGCTGCTGTGACACGACAGAAAGCTTGCAAGCTCTTTCCAAACGCCTATACTGTGGAAAGTCTGCAAATGTTCCTAGTGTCGAAGGCTGTTGCATGCAGAACCTAACCCACAGAAATAGTGAGCCTTCCGCCTTTCACATATATGTTGCCAGCAAACGTTTTGGAACTTTGTTTTTTTTTCGATATAGTATTGATTCTTGGATTTCAATTTGTGTTGTTTAGAATTTCTTAAAAATGAGTTCGGGAGCTTTGCGCTTAGAGATTTCTGAATGTGCAATTTCATTTACATTGACAAATAAGACAGTTCTAGAAATCTTTAGCAACAAAACGGTTTTGGAGAAATCTTATTTTGAGACCATAACATCTTTTATTCCACTTGGCATGTCCATCCCAGAGAGTTTAAAGGTTGCAGTAGAAACAAGATTTAGAAGCCTCTGCTTCTCGGTAGATACTCAGTACAGAAAAATTAATGGCCGAGCAAAAGAGGGGTTCCTTAAAAAAGAGCGCCATGTAAAAAGTCCCTTCAATAAGGAAAGTTCTGTTCAAAATTCAAATAACAGTATCAAGGACATCATTATTCAAGCTTTACAAGAACTGAAGCGAATGGAGGGTGTATCAGAACGGTCTCTTTCTGAACTGCGTAAGTCCATTCAGGATTTTGAGGCAAAATGCCTTCAGCTGCAAAAAGAAAACAAAAGCCTGTCATCACAGGCAAAAAACTGCCGCTTGCTCAACAACTGCGGAAAAAGGGTCGGGGAACGTTCGAAAAGCACCGATAGAGGAAAGCTGCATTCTGTAGGCAGCGTGATAGTTCAAGGGCTAGAAGAAATTTTGGAAAGCTATGGCTTGGACTTATGCCAGTTAGTTGTAGAAGACCTTCGAGGGCTACTGCACAAAATTACTTTTTCTGACATTGACGGAATCTCCGTGGAGCGAGGAATCAAAAAAGAATACCGCAGTAATGGTAAAACTGACTACCAGGATCTTTCTTCCCCCGAGAAGAAAAGCATCCGTGCAATCACCGCGCTCTTAGACAACCACTTTGTAAGCAATGTTTTTTGGGAAAAAATGTCTTCAGCTGTCCCTAATTTACCCTCGCTCCGTGTCATCAATTCATACAGGCAGAAACTAGACGAAAGCACTGCTGTGTTTAAAACCCTAGGAGAAGCAGCTGGCGCTCAGGTGTCTTTTGTGCACGAACTTGAAACTGCCGTTGCGGAGTACGCAGTGAATAGAGGTATGACAGGAGAACAGCTCAGGTCGCAGCCAATTTTGGTCAAAATAGACGGAGATGGCTGTGTAGTCAGCACACGAACAAGCTGGACAACTTTCTCCTGATTGACAGCAGCCGGAGGCTGCAGAGCCATACCTTACATCGCCTGCTCGCAGTCGTCGAAGTCTCTGAAAACTATTTTCAGATTAGAGAAAGTTTGAAGGATTTGATAGACGAAGTTAACAGTGTTGTGAAAAGGGGCAGTGTCAGCTTGGAAGGACAGGAAGTTCCCGTCATAGTCTGTCTGGGCTCAGATCTAAAATTCTTGCTCATGGTTCAAGGATTGCAGTCAGCGTCTTCTAGGCACCCATGTCCTTTCTGTCGTATTAATTTAAAGGAACGAAGCAGAGCTGGGGCAAACACAGAGGAGTGTAATAAGCCGCCTCTTCTGCGCACTCTAAAAAAATGAGGGAAGACGGCATTGTTGAAGGATTCGGAATGAAAGTCGTTCCCCTATTCAACATTGAACCTGCATTTGTGGTTCCAGACATTTTACACATGCGCATTAGAGTCGTTAATCGCCTGGTTGATGGATTGATTGTCGAAGCAATGGACAAAGACAACCGCGATAAAGTTACGAACTTAAACACCAAGAGCACTAACGTGGAAGCAATTGTGCAGGCAATTAATAGCTGTGGTGTAAAATTTGAACTGTGGCAGGACGAAAGAAAAGGAAAAAATTTCACCTGTATTCAAGGAGACTCCTGCGAGCGCCTGCTCGAAATGCTGCCAGAGAGGCTCACTGCAAAACTCAGCCCGGAAACAGAAAAAAAAATCATCTCACTTTGGAAAATGCTTAGTCGCATTTTTGATCATTTTGAACATAACACGACCGGCGAAAGCATCGAGCAAGAAATAGCCAAATTCCATAAAACGTACTTAGAACTTGGAGAACGAGGGCATAAGGGTTACGGGGCTGAAATAATGACGCCATATATGCATATTCTTGTCTGTCATGCCTCAAATAAGCATAAAAAATTCAAGTGTTTGGGGTGGTTTTCGAGCGAAGGCATTGAGAAAAAGAATGATATTCTGAAGCATTTGCATCATGCAAGATCCAATAAATGGAATGCGGCCACCGATGCGCTGAAGCTGGCAAAACCCCTTGAGAATAGCGCGCACGTAACAACAAGTCGAGCGTACAAAAAACACGATCGTTCATACTGGGTTGAGGGTATGATTGAAGAGATTCGCACAAATAGGGCTCGAAGCGCTCCTGAAATGGAGCGCCAGGATACACCTCCCGCTTGCATAAAGGATATGGACGCGGTTGAACTGCGGACCGAATTGAAAGCTGCTGGCATTTCAACGAAAGTAAAATCAGTTCCCAAACTGCGTGAAATGCTTCGCAAAGAAAGAGAAAAACGATGTTTTCAGCAGTCGACTTGACTTCTATTAGCAAAAATAGCCTGCAATTAGCAATTGCCTACTCGCGATGTTCCACAAGTCTGTATGCCTCAGTTTTTATCATTTCTTACTTTTTTAATGAAATATTCATCAAAATTTTTTGTAGTGCAGTATGTGCACACTTGCAGCTTGAACGGTTTACTATGTCTCTTCACTCAATGCTAAAACTTGCATTCTCGCTGGTACGACTAAACGAGAGTGAAATGCTTTGTTTGTGCTTGTGGCGACTTATATGTGCAGTAAATGTTCTTCGTTCTTCGCCATATTTGTGATAATCTTCCTTAATGTGCAATATTTACACGCTGTATCTGTATTCATGTATGATATGTTTATATTTTTTGTATCGCGCCACGCTGTGTTGTTTTGTGTTTTTTGGGTTTCATCAAGATTAGGCCAATTGTGTTTTATAATTACTGCAGTGCACGCTTGAAATACCTTCGCAGTGCACCTCTGGCTGCCTATGTTCCCTGCGAAACGGCGCGGTTCATGTGGCTGACCTCATTGTAGCGCGAATGTTGCACCTCTCCTTTCCTCACAACCAGCCTAGTGATGTGTGGCGGTTGCAAGTGGTACACGTCTATGTAGAAAGTGTAAAGTTTTGCCATACTTCATATTTACTACCGACACTTTCTCAAGCTGGTTCTGTGCATAAGTGCATTGTGTATTTCTAGCAAACTGTCGAAATGTATCGTTTAGACTTTTTCTGCGCAATGATGTGATGCGATAATAAATGTATTCTGTCATGTCAAGTAAACTGCCGCTTTGATTTTTTGTACGAGTTTTTGTAGCGATTATTACGGCAGCATTTCGAGCCTTCAACGTGGCGGCGCCGTGGTGGTGGCGGCACCGCCACCCTGTGGCTGCGTTGACACCCTGTAGATGCGCCGCCACCCTGTCACGTGGTTGGTCACGTGGTGCGGCTGTTCACGTTGTTGGTCACGTGTTTGGTCACGTGACCAAGTTCCACTCGGGCAGCTGTAGCTATCGCGTCACTCCAGGTTTAACCAAAGCTAAACCACCGTTATTTTTTTTTGCAACTTGCACAAAAGGACAGGAACAAAGAATTGAGCAAAACACTCAACAGGTTAGGAAATTCGGTAGGCTGAAGAAGTTAAACTGAATGTACGCATTGCTACATTTAATTTTCGCTATTTTCAACTTCACTCCTGAACCTAATATGGCCTCCTTTTGGAAATTCTCATTTGCGATGGCATGTTCTATCTGCGGCCGCCTCAGCATTCACAGTTGACGGCGAGGGGACCGAATTCCCGGGGGTATTCAGCGTCGGTCGTAATCGAGTCACGTCACCATGCTGGTGAGTAACGTCATGTAGATCCGGGCGTCAGGGTACGTTAGTAAATTTCAGCTTTAACATAAGTTATGTGTCTCCAATTGGATCCCAATTTAGATCAGTTACGAAAAACAACAGAAGGAACGAAGAGGACCGGGTGGGACGCATTGCTGCCGGTATATGATCTCTAATCATCTTTGAAACATTTGTCAGGCAGTGCTTTCAAATATGTGAAAAGGTATGTTTGGCGCATCACAGCTCCAGCTGCCGCTGAGCGAGTTCTTACAACGTGAAAAAGCAATGCTTGCTTTCCGATCCCTCATAGTTATGTCACACCCAAAAATAATTGTGGAATCTCCTTCATCACGCTTTTCCATAAGCCGTATAATATTTCCATGCGTTTTGGTTTATGGTTTATCGTTCCAAAGCGACTCAGGCTATGAGGAACGCCGTAGTGAAAGACTCCGGAAATTTCGACCAGCTGAGGTTCTTTAACATGCACTGAAATCGAACAGTAGACGGACCACTAGCATTTCGCCTACATCGAAATCCAAGCGCTCCATAACGATCGCAAAGTACAACATTGATGACTTGACTACACAACTCCTCATTGCGGCAGCACTATGAGCAGTACTTTTGAACAAAGAAAAGAAATCGCGCTGAAATTAAGAAATTTGGGGAACACTTAGCTCCGCCTTGTTGGTATGATGCTATAGCATTAACAGGTCTTTTCTGCGGCTTGGTGTCCTCTGCATATTTTGTATTCGAAATTTCAGGCTATTTCGCATGGTCTCATGACGTAACATTTAGCCCGGCGAGCAATGAGCACTCGACCGTATAACCAGCCAACAGCCACCCGCTAGTGCACCTCCCAACTCGGACATGTGACGGCGCTTGGTCATGTCACCAGGTATCGTAATCTAGTATCTTAACCCCGCTCAGCCACAGCGTTTAATGCCGGGATGCATGAGGCGTTTTTACGGCGTGAGGCCGGCGATTTTCACCCGATGGTGAGCGCCGCCACCAATGTGGACCTACCAGATAATTTTCGCACGTCGTCCGACGACGGTTGATGAGGCGGCGGCTGACGCGAGCGAATAGGTGCGCAGAAAGCCCGCTCTTTTCCGATATGACTGCTTGCGCACGTCGCCGTCGACGAGGCCGCCATGGCCGACGAGCACGTGGCGACTTGGCGGGCGGGCATGGAAACGTTACTGTCTTGAAGATAAACGATTCATCAAGCATAGCATGTCTTTTTTTTATGGGGACATGAATTACTGTCGTATGAAAATGGCCGCGCGCGTTTCCTCAAGGCCGGTGGAAGAAAACCACGCGCGCAAA